>NW_015173680.1:1347647-1362686 GCF_001447785.1 Gekko japonicus | reverse complement strand
TAGGACGAGGGTGTTTTCCCTGGTGGTGCCGACGCTCTGGAATGAGCTCCCCAGCGAGATCAGGGCCCTGCGGGATCTCCAGCAATTTCGCAGGGCCGTGAAAACGGAACTTTTTCAGCGGGCATTTCAGTAGGAATTACATTGTATTGGCTGAGCTGCACCTACACTTTATTATATGACACCGCCACACTTAAATAGTTTTAATTGGTTTTAACTGTATTTATTGTTGTATTGAGTCGAGTTATTTTATATATGTACCTATGTTGGTTTTATAATTGTATGTAAGCCACCCTGAGCCGCTTGGGTGGGATAGAAGTCAAACGAATAAATAAATAATAATATTGTGAAAGCAAGATTCACTGCCAGGGTATGCAGGATGCTGTCCACTTCTACTGCTAGATGTGATGGAGAAGGGAATCTAACACTAGAGAGAAATGCATAGGTGGAAGGAACGAAGAGATTTTCTGTTCAAATAATGGCTGCAATCAACATTCATTGCTGTCGGTGGGTTTTAGTTTCAGACAGCTCTCTGGCCAATGAATGCAAACTGCGGACCAAACAGCAAAGAGATGGCAGATTCATGCCACCAAGATTCTACATCAATCAGTAGGCATCTGGGACTCTCGTGCGGTAAGCATAGGCATCTGGGACCCTCGTGCAGTTAAGAAGATCACTGAACTTTGCTCATGCTCAGACATCATAATTTCCACAGTGATACTGCCAAACAGAGGAGTTCCCCCAGCCCCCATCAACTGGTTAGCAGACCTAGAGAAAATAAAGGCAATATTGCTAGTCCAATCACCAAGGAAGTAGACAGTGGCATGAACAGCAAAGGAGGTTAATTGAAGGAACTGCCACTCAGCTACCAAAATGGCTGCACAAAGAAAGCTAACACTTGAATTATATTTTAATCTATTCATCTGATTATATGTTGACTTCCCACAACATGGTGAAGAGGGTCACCCAACTGTAGATATTTTGGCAACAGTTAAGAACTAGATGGAATACAGCAGAAACACTAAAGTCTCCAGCATCAACGCTTATCTGCTAATCTGTTCAAATGTCCTAAACCTTGGGACATTTGTCTAAACATGGCCAAGCCTTTCACAATCTCTAACTCCACCCATAAAAGAATCTTGACTATCCTCGCTTTAAGCTACAGTCACAACCCACATGCCTGTATGACTGGTCTAAAGACTGTAGAAATAAACTAAACTAAACCCACATGCCACTTTAGCCCCTTTTAGTACGGCAGAAAAATTAAAAATACACAGAACAGTACACCTGGGTTACTAATATATCAGCCATAAAAGCAGCCCTGCTGGATCAGGGCGCACTTAGGTCTATTTCTAGAAAATACATAAGAGGATGAAAGCAATCTTTTGTTCTCCCCACAAATAGATTTCAGAGGCAAGTATCCTCTAGACAATATTCCATATTCGGCACCTGAAATTCTAGCTTTAACCTGAATGGCTACTATTTGAGGAAAAGTGAAGACTGCCACTTAACTCAATGCAATGACTGACATCTGTTGGCACAGAACAGAAGGACAGATAGAATTGAAGGAGGAATAAGCATGGTTAATGGGTGTTTTGAGGGGTCCCACCTAAGATCAAGGACTGGAAATGATCTTCAGATCCAGAATATTTCTACGATTTTGACCTTTGAACAAAACCTTCAAGTTAACATGCAGGAAACCCAGAGCATTCCACAAACAAAACCCCCCTAAACTACAGAGATTAACTGCCTTCCTCAGAACTGAGAGACTTGCACATTTGTGCACATCAAGTTCTGGGCAGTGCTTGGCTGGCTCTGGATTGTGCAGAGCTACAGTGTTGCCTCTGGCAGGTGCTTAACCCAGGTAACCTCTCCCTTCCCCCAAGTAGAACAATTCTAGGAATTCAACTTCACAGAAGCCCTAACGACAGGAAGGAAGGAGCCAGCTCACAACTGCAGAAAAGAGACCAGAGTAAAGTGCTGCAATAATCTAGGAGAACAGCTGGCTACATAGAAGTCATCCAGGGGGGGGGGGGTGTCCAGCCTTGTGTTTTTCCTGCTTTCTTCAGCACTCCACAGGCGCCATACTCTTAGTCAGGGTTCTTTTTTGCGTGGCGGCGGGGGGCGCGGGAGTGACCCAGACGCGAAAGCCATGTGTTTTTCCTGCTCTCTTCAGCACTCCACAGGCGCCATACTCTTAGTCCTATCAGATAGTTGACTCCAGAAATACAGAAGAGATAATGGTTGATATTGCTAGGATAAGGAAGGAGAGATCTGACCACTGGCAATGTCATCCCTCTTATGATCAACAAAGTGCAGAGAGCAGGTGTTAGATCTAATCCCATGCCTGGGATGGTCAGGTGATAACAGTAGTTCAAGTGTCTTTCATTAACTGTATTGGATTTGATGGCCGCTTTGAGAGAGCAATGACTTTTACCACCCATCATATCCATGATACTATAACTTTCAGAATGAGCTACAAATGGATTTTACATGCGGCTACTTATGTTTATATGTTCAAGAGCACCCTGTGGGATCACACCAAAAGTTGACTAAACCCAGCACTTTGTGTGTGCAGCCCCTGGGGAAACTCATAAGCAGAACATGGAGGAATGGGTTTCTTGCTCTCTTCACAAAGTTGTCTAAGCTAGTATCTATCACCACGTCTAAGTAGTAATGACATAGTATTTTATACAGTGCATAAGAATGTGAAAGAAGCATTGCTGGATCAGACTAATAGTTCAGTATTCTATTTCATATAGCAGCCAACCAGATGACCCCGAAAAGCCTACAAGCAAGCTGAAGGCTAAAGCCTCCACTAGTTAATAACCCTCAGCACTGTTATCCAGAGAGTTACTGTTGCTGATCATAGAGGTTCCATTTAACCCTGGGACTAATTATCCACTGACATACATATCCTCCATGAATTTGTTCTTTGCTCTTTTAAAGTTGGCTAAACTAGTGTTCCTCTCTACATTCTGCGGCTGCAAATTCCACAAGTTAATTACTCTTTAAGTGAGCAAGTTCTTCCCTTTTATCTCTCTGAAGCTACTGTGAATTCTATATTATAGGAGCAAGAGAAAGGTCTCTATTTGCTTTATCCACCCATTGGCTTTCTAAGAATATAAGAAAAGCCCTGATGGATCAGACCAGTAGTGCATCTAGTCCAGCATTCTGTCTCACACAGTGGCCAATCAGTTCTTCTGGAGTTCCAACAACATAGCCAAGGCCTTCCCTGATGTTGTCTCTGATATTCAGAGGTTTACTACCTCTGAATGTGGAGGTTCCCTTTAGTCACTACGGGTAGTAGCCACTGATAGATCTATTCTTCATGAATCTGTCTAATCCCCTTTTAAAGCTTTCAATGCCTGTGGCTATCACTACATCTTCTGGCAGAAAATTCCACATTTTAATCACTCGTAAAAAGAACTATTTGCTTTCTACAGAGGCCATGCTGATTCTTACTAGAGCTCATTTTTGCTTTTGTTTTCATTAACAATTTCCACAGATTTACTCAAAACAGATGTTTTGATACCCTCTGGATCCACTTTTCAAAACTGGCATTAACATTAACAACTGTCCAATCTTTTGGAAAGAAAGCTGGCTTTAGAGACAAATTGCATATTTTTGTTCGCAGGGAAACAATTTTACACTTGAGTACTTTAAGGACCCTTGGGGTATGCCATCCAAATCAAGTGGATTATTACTTGTCCTATCCTTGCTGACCTTACTGTCAGCTTACATCGGTGCGCTCCCTTTTTCACCTTATTTGGGCAAGACCTCTACTTTTTAAAAGGAAGCCTTCTTGTCTTATATGGCTTCCTTGATTTGGTTCATTAATCATGCTAGAACTCTCTTAGATTTGGTGATACCTTTCTTAATCTGCAGTATACATTCTGAGCTTCCATTATTTATTTTCGAGGAGTCTGAAGAAATTTGATCTTCCTTACCTTCCCTTTCAGCTTCCTTCCAAGCAATCTCCTCATTTTTCAGTTCTTTCTTCTAAAATCAAACACGGATGTTTTGAATGTTTGGCAATCTTCCCTTCACATAAATGCTGCACATAATACACAGCAATCACTGTTCCCAAACAGTGCTCCCATCGGAACCAAGCCCATGGTCACCTCTTTTCTTGTCAGCCCAATGACTAACTGCTCCAGTCATTTTACAGTACCAAACAGTGTTCTCTCCCATGATCTAAACATATGTTAACCCAGTTAAAATGTGATGGTAGCTGAAGTAACCCATTATTATACCACTTTCTCTCTTCTTTGCCTTATTTCTTTCACCTTTCAAGGTCACCATTATTTTGGTCAGGTAAGCAACAGCATATCTCCAATATGAAAACTGCCTTTTGGGCCCACTTATTTCTGCCCATAGTGATTATGTGGGGAAAATCTAATCCTCTTTTCTAGTTTATTGGACATTATGCCTTCTCTGACATACAGAGTCACTTCATAAATGAATACTTCCTTCCCCATATGTTTTATATATAGCTCAAATTCAGGGAAAAACTATGTCCTACTGAAACCACCATTATATCTATGTTGTATTTAACATGAAACATTTCCACTCCCCGTTGTGGTTCAGGAGCTTTTAGCATTGAATGTAAATAATTATACTGCTTTCCGTTCTCCATGTGTACACATTTCCCAATATGGCAGCCCTTGGTTCCCTTAAATGGTTGTTATTTCCTGCCCCCATCTAGACTCCCAGATCAGTTAAAACCATTAGCCATTATCAATTAGCCTGAACCTAGGGATGCCAGCCTCCAGGTGGCAGCTGGGGATCCCCTGAATTACAGATCATCTCCAGACTACAGAAATCAGCTCCCCTAGAGAAAAGGGATGCTTTGGATGCTGATTTCTATGGCACTGCATCCCACTGAGGTCCCTGTCCTCCCCAGGCTCCACCCCCAAATCTCCAGGAATTTCCCAACCTGGATCTGGCAACCCTACCCCTCCATCCCTTGCCGCTGGCAACCCTACCTGAACTAGATGCTCCCCAGCTCCTGCCTGTTCCCCCCTCCCAAGAGTTAGATTGATATTAAACACCAGCAGTCTCATTCCACTTTGGCTCAAATATTGGCCATCTCATTTGAACAAGGTCAGCTTGTCTCAGAATACTCTCCAGTGCTTAAACTTAAATATTCCCAAGACCACTTTCATTAATACACTGAGAGCCCCGATGTCTTCCTGTCTAGCTGGTACTGCAAATGGATCACTCAGCATTTCTGAAAATTCAACATTAGAGACCCTGGACTTTAACCTCCTGCCTGGCAACCTTAACTTCTCCCCCAACAGCATGCAATTACACTTCCTGACAACCTCCCCCCCAATTATCTATGAACCTACCTAGACAGCATCTGCAACTTTCACCCCAGGCAGGCAAGTTGCCATTCTGCCAGAACCACCACCACAGACCTATCTTTGCTCCTAAGGCTTAAGACTCTCACTACTAAAAAGCTCCGCACCAAGAGGTATCCTTAGTGAGAGAGCCATCAAGTTGGCAACAGATCCCTTCTACAGATAATGTCCCCCTCCTTGGTCTGATAGTCTTCTACCTAGAGACTCTCATTCTCCCTGACAGCAGAGGAACTATCACCAGGACATCTCTTGCAGATCCTTGAATGTCTCATCTACATACATCTTTTCCTCAGTGACCTTTCCCAGGTCGGCAACCTTCACATCGAGGATAGGAAATCATTCCAAGAGCTGTAAGCTCACTGCACCAAGCAAACATCCACAAAATGTCAGTTTTGAACTTCCTGCCAATCTGCTTAACTGTGCGGGTCTCGAGTGAAAATTCTCTCCTCGATTCATACTTTTACAAAGATTCCATCCACTTCTTCCGCTCTCCTCTGTTATCATGAGGAAACTGGATACCTCTAACCATGCTTAGTGCCATCCCAGAGACAGGTCTTGGTTAGGCTGAAACACACATTGAACAAGTAGCATCCTTTCAGAAGATATTATGTTCCATCATGCCTGAAAAACCCTGTAACTCACACAAATAGACAAAGGATCCTTTGGATTTAAGTGCCTTCAGCCTTTCAGTAGCCAAGCTCACTTACTGATAAGGTTGCCTGCCACCTAGTGGCCCGATACTATAGAATCATTTTATATACTAGTTGCCGCTAGAGGGAGACTTGAGATTCCCCCCAACCCAAGCTAGTTCAGAATTTCAAAATCTAATTACACTCCCACATCTAAGGGCTGCAGCCCACAAACATTTTCACAGAGTGACAAATGGCATTTCTTGCTCCATCCCCATGCAAGTTGCATTTGATTTCAGAGGCACTCGAACAGCACAAAAGCACACAAACAGGTTGATTCTCCAAGATGAGAGATTAAGGGATACTTAGTGCCAGAATTCAAGGGAAGTACAGGAAAAGAAACATTCACTTGTTCAACATCTGTAGCTAGGAAGAAAAGGAAGGGAAGAGTTTAAGAGAACCTTTGCACTCAATATTACTTACCCAATCCATACTCCATAACCTAAAACCGCTTCTCAAAGAATTTAGAGTACCTCCTTCTCAGAAGCACTATTAAAGGCTTGCAGGCTTCATTACGAATACTGTTTCCTTGAGCCTTTATAGGTTTCACATATTAAAGCTTTTTCTTTCCTTCTCACTGCAAGATCACATGCCTGAACACTGATGCACATATTCTGCCTCCTGACTCAGAGGAGTTTTTTAATATTATTCCAAATTCTGAAACAACTCTGATAAATTTCTGGGTTAGTCACCTCAAGGGAATGACTGCTATTCTAAAGGACAGCTTTCAGCCTCTCTCAAATGCTCTCTTACTCTGGTTCAGGGAAATCGCTAGGAACTCCCACCTATTGAGTTTGCCCTCTTCTTGTCTCCATTTTCACATTGCTAGAACATGTTATCACAACAACTTTCCTCAATATACATGCATTCACTTTGGTAGTCTGCTCCCCCTTACAAAGGTTCACAGTAGGTCAAAAATACCTATCAGAAAATCAAATATGCTCTCTAGCCAGCTTAGCCTAGCTGGACCCCAAAGGGACAGCCTGTCTATTGCTATCATTATCATCTCTATACCAGCTGTAGCCAAAGCTCTCTGGGTGGTTCACAATAAGTACCAAACAATAAAATACAATAAATATAAGATTAAGATAAAACAACATAAAAACAGTAAAAACAGTCTTACACTGCCAGTGAGAAGTTCTCATGCTGAACATATTGGCAAAGCTCCAGCTTTCCCTCAATATTCTTTCAAACATTTCCCTTAATTGTCTTTATAAACTTATTTGCAACATGTTTAACACCAAGATCTCACTAAAATTTATATCCTGCTAATTTTTATACCCCTTTATGCCTCATATGATTGCTGTTTCAGGCCTGACACGAAGACAGAAAACACATAGTAATCTGTACAGAATCCCTCAAGTCTAAGTTTTGCCAGTCACATAATTGGTATCAATAAAGTCAGATCTCTGCAGGCAGGCCTGATGCCTCCTTCAAAAGACTCTTCCAGAAGAAAATTCTAATTCCAACAAACAGAAGAACACAGCTATGTAGAAAGCAGCTTCCCTCCTTAGAAAAACCTGCCGCTTGCCCTAACATGTAAGTGAATGGCTTGCCTCTCCAGAAGGAAGCCTGTTTCAATGCCCTTGGAATTCCCAAATAGTCCTGAGAGAAGCCAGATAGTATTTGTGAAAGAGGGGAATTCATGCAACTGCACGGTGCTCTTTGCAGTTTTATTTAGCCGCAGATGTACTTTTCAAGAAAAGAATGAAAGGTAGTTCGCAAACAGCTCTCTTTTTAAACGCAGAGGCCTAATTCCAGAATCACTGTAACAAAGTAGTTGGTTAAACAGACCTAAGATGAGTAAGGCAAAAGGGAGAACAGGCAGCACTGCTGCAAATTGCAGGTGCAACTTCAGAGTCGCCCACTGCAAAAGTTAAGAGTATACTGGCGCTAAAAAATGTCAGCCTGGCAGGAGAGGCACCCCCCTCTTCAAGATGTTTTTTAATTGCTGCCAGAAATTAGGAACAAATGATGAGGACCAGAACCCTCCTGGTGGTTGTTGCTAAATTACATTAAAGAATCCAGCTCCAGCAGCTGTTGTGCAGCTTAACATCTGTTGTGGCCAGGAAGCCTCTGCCAGTGACTAGCTAAGTTGTTGTTCTTTCCTACTTGTCATAGCCCACAGGCATGTCACAGCAGCAGTCTTCAGCCTCTGGTCTCCTCTTCTTTATGGTACCCCTGTAAACCACATAACTTAGGACAGGGTTTTATAAATTTATATGAAGACGACTCACTACAGGAAAAAGTCTGAAAGTAGTTCCAAGTTTGATGTGTTCTCTTTCTCTCGCCTATCTTAGCGTAGGGACTCCTAGGTGCACACATACACCTGACCAGTGTTCCCTCTAAGCTGAGTTAGTGTGAGTTAGCTCACAGTTTTTTAGCCTCCAGCTCAAACATTTTTGTCTTAGCTCAGGAAGGATGGCTCCCAAGCAAACTCATTTATGCAGCATCCAAATCACTCGCTCACAACTTTAATGCCAGTAGCTCACAAAGTAGAATTTCTGCTCACAAGACTCCACAGCTTAGAGGGAGCATTGCACCTGACATTTATTTATTTATTTATTTATTTAAACATTTATACCCTGCCTTTCCTCTTGTCTCAAGGCAGCTTGCTCAGAGGATCAAGATGCACTGAGAATCCAAACAAGCAGCTGTTCTAGTAACAGTAGTTTATTTTCACGGAGTGCCCTAGGTCTAAAGCACACAAACCCAAATTTTAATCAAAGTTACACTGGCTTTCAAAGAATTCCCAGTAAGCAGTCAACAGATGGTCGTGCAGAAGTTACCTGCTGCTGTTTGGCAGAAAAGGGTCAGTTGCCTGAGGATGCTGCCAGATGGTGTGAACAGTTTCTGCCAGAAAGCAAGATGAAGGAAACTGATCCCTCAAAAGAACAAGCCACTTGGAACTGTAACACACACCTGAAAGCATCTGGAATAATTTAGCAAGAATCATTCCAATGCTACATAAGCTCCCTAATGAAAATGGAAAATTTTCCCTACAAGAGAATAGAGAAGCACACATTTCTCAGGCCATAGAATCATAGAGTTGGAAGGGGCCAAACAGACCATCTAGTCCAAGCCCCTGCCCAATGTAAGCCATGTTCAGTCAGGAGCCAAGCTGGCTCTACATGAGACCTTTAAAACTCATGTTCTCTCTTACGGCAGCAGCAGCACATATGATGTCCAGGCACACACATAACCTTCCTCCTCGCCATGCGTTAAATGAAACCCACAAATTGTTCATAGGAGCCTGAATACTGCGCAGTGCCAACACACAAGCGATCCTAAAAACACAAGACGATCCAGCCATCCTTCTACATCCTTAGATCCAAAATGTAAGAGATTTTAGAGTCTACAAAAATTCTGGAAACAGGTCTGCCGTAAAAGAGCAGAACAAAAGTCTGCTGAACTCTGAAGACCAGCTGTTGCCAGCCTAGCTTCTTCCCCTTTGACCTCTTCTCCGGCCTATAAGTGAACAGTGTCAATTGTTTTCTTGTATTATGTACTGTTTACAAGGCCTGAGTGGCATGAAAGGAATTAATAATTTAGGTTGCAGAGCTGATGACCTTTATTGGGGTGCCTCCTCTTTGCTCAGCCAAGAGTGGCCGTGAAGCCACGGGGTTTCTTTAAGAGTTTCCCACTTTACAGCCTAATTGGGTACCATAACATAAATCAATTATTTCTCCTGTTTTAAGTAACAATGCTACCTATTCTTCTTCGGTGCTCCATTTCCAGCTTCCCCTTGGGTCACGCCTGGCCTCGGCCTTTGAGTTTTACAACTGTATAGTAAACACGATGGAGAAGAAAAGTTTGGCCAGCACTGCAGGATTGGGGCTATTTGGAAACACTGCAGGGGAGGAAAAGGTTGCCCTGGTTTGAACTTCTCCTGACCTTTGACTGCCCTTGTCCCTGCTTATGCTAATCTAAGGGGTAGCTAGAGGTCCTCCTAAACAGAAATGAACTTAGCCTGAACCTGTGGCAGAGCAGTTGACTTTGAAAGCTCCAGCTGCAGAACACTTTGGTGTGCAGCAGCTGTTACTAAACATAAGAGTGCAAGAAGTTGCAATTCATTATGCTTTCCCTAAGTTTTTCAATTAAATCCCACATATATTTTTGCTAAACCAAAAAACCCCATTCTCTGATCTGACTAAGGAGGCCATGACAAGGTGCCGATATGGTCTGATACAGCAGCGACAAGGCAGAGAAAAACAGCTTTTAACAAAGAACAAAAAAAAATTAAAATGACACCTTCAGAGTAAAGAGGAAAAAAGCAGCTCTCTGGATTCCTTTGAAACCAAGGAGAGTGGCATCATTTAAATCACTCCTGCAGAAGTTGACTGTTAAACTGTGTGTTCCCAAACAGCTCTATGAAATACAGGGAATACGGTATCTCACAAGGGCCAGGGAGATCCAGGTTCGAATCCCCATGGTGCTCACTGTATATCCGTGGGTCTCCTCTCTCTTAGCCTGATTTACTGGAAGACAAGGCTGCCTGTAAGTCACTTCAGTCTCCTTGGAAGAATGGCAGTAATAAAAACATTAAGAGAAAATTTTAAAATGAACTGTTGGGTCAAGGAAATAAAAATATCGTAACACTTACCAGAAGGTGGATCATGCTCAGATGATGACTCTCGGCAGAACCCTTAAAAAAAACAATAAGTGTATCATTAGTAGGTGTTTTTAAATGGGCACTGCCCTTACAGCTATCACGTTCAGTCACAGCTTGCCTCTGCCATATAATCACATTACACTTCATACAGGATTTCGTTTGTAGTAGTATTATAGTTAAGCTCACTACATGGTCATCTCTTCCTGCCGTTCCCCCAATTTCAGCCAAGCAGGACATCCTAGCAGTGCAGCCTCCTTCACCCTGCCCCCAATCTCTCTAAGGAGAGACCTACAGTCTTCCATTTCTTATACTGACTTACTCCCTGGAGTCATTAAGCTCTGATTTAGAAATGCTGAATTGTTAAACAATGCTAGTGACAGAGATGTCACTCTGCAAAAGCGGGGGGGGAGGGGGGAAAGCAGGCACGTGGCTACAGTGGGGCATTTCAGGGCCACGCCATGCCCACCTCACTTTCACCCACTGCCAGCCGCTCCAGTGCCTCGCAGCCCCTGCCTCACCCATCCTCTGTGCCATGAATGGCTGCCTGCAGGGCTGGGCTACCCGTCCAAAGGACAGCCGGCGGACCAGAGACAGAGAGGGAGGAGAGGTGCTGGCCACAAACTTTGGAGAGGCGCTGGGGGAGGTCTTCTTCCTGCTTCTGCAGCTGACTTTGACTGCAGAAGCAGAAAGAAAGCCCAGCAAGCCCACGCCTCTCTGACAGTTGAAGAGGCATGGGGAAAGTTTTCTTCCTGCTTGTGCAGCTGACTGCAGAAGCAGAAAGAAAACCAGCAAGCCAGCACCTCTCCAACAGTCAGAGAGGTGGTGAGGAGGTCGTCTTCCTGCTTCTGTAACCATTCTCCTTCAGTGGGGGGGAAGTCATCCAGGAACCGGTTAGCTGTACCCAAGCTATTCTTCCGGGGTGGGTGACTGATTCCCCTTCGTGGTTTCAACGCATTGTTGTTTTTAATATTAATTTTGTTTTTTATTTATTTTTATGTCTCCACCACCTGCTGTAAGACCCTTCTGGCAAACGCCGCCTCCGCCGAGGCCGCTTGGTCTATCCTATAGAGTCTCACACATGTGGGAAAAGCCTTCCAGGTCGCCGCTCTGCAGATCTCTTCTACAGTGACTCATGAGGAAAAAGCTACTGTCGTTGCTGCTGCCCTCATGGAGTGTGCCGTGAGGTGGGCTGGGGGGTGATTCGTTGCCCCTCGTCAACTTTGGCAATACACTGTCTGATCCAGTAGGCCAGTGTGCCCTTGGGGACCTTTGCCTTGATTGGGAGTCCCATATGCCACGAGCAATGCATCTGACTGTCGAAATACAGCAGTCCTGTCAAGGTTAGAGATGTGAAGGCCCGGTGATTCGTTGCCCCTCGTCAACTTTGGCAATACACTGTCTGATCCAGTAGGCCAGTGTGCCCTTGGGGACCTTTGCCTTGATTGGGAGTCCCATATGCCACGAGCAATGCATCTGACTGTCGAAATACAGCAGTCCTGTCAAGGTTAGAGATGTGAAGGCCCAGAAAAAAACAGTTTTTTTCTGTTTTTTTCCTGAAGCCTTTTTTGTTTTTTCCCAAAAAATTTGAAAAATTGAAAAAATAAAAGAAAAGAAAAAAAATGATTATGGAACATTTTATTTTAACATGATGAATAAAATATTTTAAGACAAGATGTTCAAATATTTTCTAAATCATTTTTAAAATATACATATATGGTATTAGATTGATCTAATTTCTGTGCACTGAGGACAAGCAAGTCCTAGGTTACAAACTGAACTCTCCAATGCAAAAACAAGATGCATTTCTTCCTTTAACTGGAAGAAACCTGTTTTTTTCCCCCAAGCTTCAAAATTTCCAGAAATTTTACATCTCTAGTCAAGGTATATACGTAGAGCCCTACGTACATCGAGCTTGTGCCAGGTCTTCCCTTTTGGGTGTGTAGGCCTTGGCAAAATGACGGTAACATGATAGGCTGGTTGATGTGGAGGGCCGAATTTACCTTAGTATGAAGGGCGGACCCGTCAGCAGTGAGACGGCGTCATTCTGGAGGATGCAAAGCTCCTTCCTTTCCCATGGTGCAGCCATTTCGGCAATCCTTCTGGCTGCGGTCACCACAATGAGAAACGACCTTCTATGACATAAGGTGGAGCTCGGTTGTCCACCTGGGTTCGAATGGTGGTTTTGACAAGGTGCGTGGTACTCTGTGGGGATTCCACGTCAGGAACCTGTGTTGGGCTGGAGGAGCCGGTTGGATAACACCCTTCAAAAATTTCGTTACCTCCCAGCTCGTGGACATCGTCCTCCGTGCCTGGTATCCCGGACCTGCTTGTATGGCTTCCACTTGCCGTTTTCATGTTTTTGGCCTAAGACCTTGTCGCCAGCCCTCGGATAGCTCAGGCTGACTTCCTTGTCTGTGGCCTGTAGAGGGTGCATCCCATACAATGTGGCTCATCTTACAATTGTCCTCCAAGTATAACTGTAGATGTGGTGGGTGGAAGGCCTTCATGCCTGTAGTATGACCTTGATTACCTCACGGGGAAATCCTTTTCCCTCCAGTCGTGTGCGTGCAATTTTCATGCAGTCAGTTGCAGCAGCATCAGGTCTGGGTGGTGAATGGGCCCTTGTTGCATTAGATCCAGCCTCGGGTCCAGGTGGTGAATGGGCCCTTGTTGCATTAGATCCAGCCTCTGAGGCCATGTCCACGGCCTCCCAGCAGCCAGTTGGACCAGGTCCGAGAATCATGGCCGTCTTGGTCAGTGAGGTGCTACGAATACCACTGTGGCCCCCTCCTGTCTGATTCTATTGAGTGTCGCCCCTATAAAGGCTGTAGGGGGGGGAGGTGCATAGGAGGCCGCTCAGCCAGGGATGGAATAACGCATTGACTCTCTCCCCGGCAGGGTCTTGGTACCTGGATAGGACGTGTTCCACTTTATGGTTCCTTGAGGTGGCAAGGATGTCCACCACCGGGACTCCGAGCCTTTGCGTGATCTGGGAGAAGACTTCCTTCTTCAATGCCCACTCGCCCGGATCCAGATCCTCTTTGCTCAGCTAGTCCGCCTGGAGGTTGGCTAGTTCTTTTAAGTGTTCTGGCTTGATGCTTACGGTGTGTTTCTCTGCCCATCTTAGTAGGGCTCTGGTCTCTGCAAATAGGGATCTCGACCCGGTGGCTCCCTGCTGGTTGATGTGCGCTTTTGTGGACATGCTGTCTGTTCTTACTGGGACGCGCTGGTTCTGTGCGTGGCGCTGGAATGCTCTCAGTGCTAGTATGACTGCCAAAAGTTCTGGCAGGCTGATGCTGCGGGCGCATATCCCGGGGGCCACCAGCCCTGTGTGACATCTGTCACCAGCCCTGTGTGACATCTTGCTCGCATCTGTGGCAATCACCAGTTGCTGGGGCCGGTGGAAGCGACCGGTGTTGCTCAATTTTGATGGTTGTGCCCACCAATACAGCTCCCTTTGCAGCCCTTCGGAGACCTTTTTTGTGAGGTGTTGGTTTTGGGGGGGGGTTGTTTGTTTGTTTTGCGATGTCCTGCTGGAATGGAAGCAGAGTCCACTGCAAGACCTGGTATGGAGCCGTGCCCACAGGACCAAGTCGATCGTTGATAACATCAGGCCCCACCACACAGCAAACTGCATGAAGACTCCTCATTCCTTGGGTCTGGCCCCCGTCACTCAGATCCGGATCTTCTGCTGTTTCTCCCCTGGGAGCGAAACCGTGGCTTACCTTGCGTTCAGCCTTGCACCCGGATGCACCAGGTCTTGCATGGGTGTAAGGTGGCTCTTCTCCTCTTTGATGAGGAAGCCGTGTGCACACCGGAACTCCTGTGGCCTCTGGGAGTTGCGGCTGCCTTCGGTAATCCCCCGCTCGTATAAGGACGTTGTTCAGACAAGGGGCATGTGGATCCCTTCCTGTCACTAGGTGCCTACTAGAGTAGCCATAACCATGTTGAAAACTGGGGGCCGAAGACAAATAAGGCCTTGTCCTGGACATGATGATCCCTGAAGCAGAAGCACAGTAAATGTCGAGAGGAAGGGTGTATGGGGAAATGCAAATATGCCTCCTAGAGGTCCGTGGAGATTAGGAAGTCTCCCTGCTGCAGCCCCTGCAGTATGTTGTAGATGGACTCCCTCTGGAACTTCCTTCTTGCCCCCCATCTGTATAGTCCTTGCAAGTTCAGTACTGCTTTCCAGTCCCCTGACTTTGTTGGGACAACGACCAGGACGGAGAATACTCCCTTGGAGTGTTCCCCGTGCAGTGCTACATCTATGGCGCCTATGTTTTGAAGATGTAGAATTGCTTCCTGCAGCCATTGTAGCCGTTCCTAGTGTCTTAGTGCTGGTGACGGGGTGCTGTGAGGGGGTGAGCCCTTGAGT
>NW_015173680.1:1277931-1347570 GCF_001447785.1 Gekko japonicus | reverse complement strand
CCTGAAAATCTCTCCATTGCTAAGCTGCTCTTGGACAAGGTGTCCACTGTCCAATGTTTAAGCCAGATGTAGCGGTGGGTGATGATGTTGGCCGCTTGCGGCCTGGCGCACTGGACATTGTCCTGTGATGAGTCTGTTGGGAACTCTTTCCGTCCTCAGGGAGCCTCGCCCTGAGTGCAGTGTCATTACTGGAGCCTAAAACTGTGGCACCTTCAGGACCTCCATGGTACCCTTCGGCAGTGTATAGTGTCGCTTTGCTATTGACACGAGGGAGCTCCTGCCCCCAGGGTGAAGCTTAATAGGGTTGGTTTTTTTTTTAAGTCTCTAGGATCTAGGTTTGCGAATGCTGATGGCGCACTGGACATTGTCCTGTGATGAGTCTGTTGGGAACTCTTTCCGTCCTCAGGGAGCCTCGCCCTGAGTGCAGTGTCATTACTGGAGCCTAAAACTGTGGCACCTTCAGGACCTCCATGGTACCCTCCGGCAGTGTATAGTGCCGCTTTGCTATTGACAAGAGGGAGCTCCCACCCCAAGGGTAAAGGTGAAAAGGTTTGAAGCTTAATAAGGTGTTTTAGTTTTTTTGGAAGGACCTTGGCTTCTCCCTCCTTTCCATTGGGTAGTTTAGAGTGGAAATGACTTCGTTAAAAGCCATTGCAAATGCTCAGTTTTGAGCAGTGAGAAGATGTGGTTTCACTTCTGTCCCATCCTCTGACCATTCTCCCTCCTTCTCATTGCTGCCCAGAGAGGTAATGGTGAAGGCTGTCTCCGCTTACATCAAACTAATGTTGTTGAGGCGTTACCGGCTGACTGTGACAAGCCCAATCCCTTGGGCACAATGGCTGTTCCTGTTAACTGTTTCCTTCAGAGGCTACAAAATGCCTCATGAATCATGACCGTCTTGGTCAGTGAGGTGCCACGAATACCACTGTGGCCCCCTCCCGTCTGATTCTATTGAGTGTCGCCCCTATAAAGGCTGTAGGGGGGAAAGCCGCATAGGAGGCCGCTCAGCCAGGGATGGAATAACGCATCGACTCTCTCCCCGGCAGGGTCTTGGTACCTGGATAGGACGTGTTCCACTTGATGGTTCCTTGAGGTGGCAAGGATGGCAAGGATGTCCCCGCATCGCCTATCCCCCGCGCTGGCTGTGGACCCGATGGTGGAGGGGGTGGAAGGGATGGCGGGGCATGAAGCAGCCCGTCCCCGCATCGCCTATGCCCCGCGCTGGCTGGGGACCCAGCGGCGGAGCGGTTGGAAAGGGATGGGACTGGAGCGACTGCATCGGCCTATGCATGATGCTTGTCTGCGGCCACGTCCCGGGGCAAAGATTTGGACTGGCGCCGGTCCTAGGCCACTGGGCAGAGACTGGTGCAGTCCCAGCGCGCCCTCCCTCGGAAGCTTCCTCTGTCAGCCCCCCCCCTCCAGTCGGAATGAGCTCATCGGCTGGCCTTGCCAGCCCTGCGCTTTTACCTCGCCGTTTCGCTCTTCCATGCTGCTGGCCACCGCGCCCGCCAAGTGTGCTGTTTTCTTGGCGCGCAGCTGGGAGCAGGAGCCCGAAGGCTTCGACTGCTGGGTCCCGCCACTGCTGTTCTTTGTTTGGGCGTCGCCATCTTGGAACATGTACGGGGGGGTTGTGCGGGGGCCGGCTGGCTCTTTGCGTTCAGCCGACCCCGTTTTGGTGGAGCTGCCATCCTCTGGCTGTTGCAGCGGCGCTTCCTCTAGCCACTGCCTGTCTTGCAGCCTGACTCCCGGTACTTCGGGAGTGCTCTGCTGCTGCTCCATGGGGGCCTCCGTCGCGGCCTCTTGTCCTCCTTCCAGTGCCTCAGAAGGTGGAGGGGACCGTTCTTCGTCTTCATCTTCCTCCCACCCTGGGTCCTCAGCAGTAATCTCTTGTTGTTCTGGAGTCTGCAGGGAGGGGAGGGAAGTTCTTCTGCTGTCTGTTGAGATTTTTTCTTTTTAAATAATATTTTCTTTAATTCCTCTGGCTTGGAGCAGGAGCTCCAGAAGTCCTACCGAGCGCAGGGCTATGCAGGAACTGGAGAGGTCGGCCACGGCCACTCCAATAGGAGCCATGCAACAAAAGAAATTTGCATAGCCTATCGAGCGAGCAGAGGCGTGACCTAACCAGTTCCTGGATGACTTCCCCCCACTGAAGGAGAAAGTAACATCTGACCTGGCCAAAACATCATCCCTCCCAAATGCAATGTATACTTGTAGAAACCACTGACTGGTTCATGAATCCATTTTTCTCCCAATGGTTCATGAATCCATTTTTCTCCCACTGTGGATCAACTGCAGCTTTAACTAGCACTGGAAAAGGAAAGCCACCTCTGCAGCCAAATAGATCTGATCAGCATGCTCAACTTTTGATTCTCAGGTTGGCCTGGGTCAGCCATTCTCCCCATCTGCAAAGCAGCAACAATACTCATAGCAAAGTTTCATGTCTGGTTCTGCATCCTGAATACATGACTCCAGTGGGGTGAAGGTTAAGATTTAAGAATACACTACATTTATTTCTGAAAGACTGAACACATCCATGTTTGATGTGTCACTCAAGAGTTACACTCCAAAGGGTTCAGTACAAGTTACTGTAATCCCACTTGTAAGGGAACTGGGACCAGGGTGGAATCCACTCTGGTTAAGTACAGACAAAACAGACTATTGTAGTTTTATCCTGCCCTTTCCCCAAGGATCTCATGGTGGTATATATAGGGTCATCCCCCATTTTATCGCTATCATTCTATAAAATAGGTCAATATGGACTGACTCACGATTAACCAGAAGGCCCGAACCTGTTTCTCCAGTAATCCTACTACCTCAGTATAATATGGCATTGAGCACATAATTCAGTTTCCTGTGAAGTTAACCTTTCATTTTAAAAAGCATGTTTCTAGCCCTAATGATTGGCTCATACCAGTCCAATCCACTGATGCTGGTGTTTTCCTCTGGTGCAAGGAAGATTCTATTGCAGTAGCCTCCACAAGCCACTTGCATTGGCAGAAGGCTCCTTGCATGAGACAAACAAAATTGTCAGGTCCAACCTTATGCCTGCCAAGTGCATAGACAAGCAGCACTTAATTCCCTAAACAAAATTGTCAGGTCCAACCTTATGCCTGCCAAGTGCATAGACAAGCAGGAATTAATTCCCTGAATTGGGGGGGGGGGGAAAACAGCCGACTAAGAGGCTTTGGTGCTTGCAGAGCTCCTTGCCCCTCTCCAGTCTAACAAAGAGCAATTGTACAAAACAGTCAATGTTGCAGAACTATGTTGAGCTTGTACAGTTTCTGGAAAGCACACTTTGGGACACTGTTTGGCCACAACTGGTCACAAACAGTTACACATGACTAGAGCAGGATCAGGATGAGAGATATGCCATGCAGTGCCAGACAATGAAATCACCACCGCAGACAAAGACAGTTGCTCTTCATTCCCCGCTGCAAATTCAAAGTGAGGCCAGCATGAGGGCTTTATTAAACCTCATGCTATCTTCATGGAGCCAGATTTAATTGTTACAGGAAGAACAAAGAAGCCCTAAAATGGCAACAAAGCAGCAGTAGCATGTGGGGGCTGCAAACATGCAAGATCACCTGAACAGGTAGGTTAAGGGACATTTTATATTTTGCAAAAGCATGCTTTTGACCTTGAGAAAGGCTAACTAAACAGATTCAGTGGAGCACTAGATCTGGCACATTAAGCACATGGCATGCCTAAGAAGCAAAGCAGTGCTAATCCAAGGCAGGGAAGAACCCCTGGAGTATCACCTCCTAGGTGCTTAGAAGTACCTAGTCTCTGCTCTGGGGACATGACTGGTTCCTAGGAATGTAATGTGTTTTCTCAACTTCTGTTGCCCTTTATCAGCACCACATACAAATCCTGGGGTTATTTAGAGGGCTGATTTTACAAGGCACCAGTTGATGGAAGATCTAAGGGGAAAGCCCAGCAGAAAACATGTGGCTGAAGAAAAGAGGGGTTTCTTGGTCACATTATGGCAAGGAAGCCTTGGGAAAAAAACATCTTCCAGATCTCGTGAGACTCAGATTTATGGAAGCAGCAGCTTTCATGGGCTAGATGCAGGAGATGAATTCAGCTAGTAGAGATCATATAATGTGCCCATATACACACAAGGGATGTTAGGCAAACACATAAAAACAATCCACATGCATGCATGTGACTGAGAATTCACTTCATGTATTTGATTAAGTTGGCTCTACTCCATGAAAGCTTCTGTTTTCATAGATATGCACACCCTTTAAGATTTCATGACTCCTTTTTCTTTTTTTGCTGCAATACCCACAGTAACCACACTGAACTTTACTTACCACAGGGAACACTGTCTTAAACCTGCAACTGGAATAGGCACACAATGTTTCCCACAAAGTCACGTCAACAATGCTCTTCATACCACCAATGCTACCTATACTCTTTCCATAGAACATGTGGATGTGACCTTATGAATACAGCATGCAAAAAAAATTAAAACTGGTTATTTTCACAAATTTCCTTGGGATGACATCCTAATCAGAAGCCACATACAAGTTCATATTCTAGAAAAGCTGCTGTGTTGATGGGTGAAACAAAGCCAAAGAATCCTTTGCCTCCATAATTAGGATTACTAAAAGCATTTCTTGTGTAAGCAGAAAGTTACAACATAACAGGCTCTGTGCTGTTCCCTAAGGCAACTGCAGGCATTGTGAAGAGGGCATTCCTCCCCTGTCTGTGCACACCTACCCCAAAAAGGCAACAAAGAAACTTGTGCCTAAAGGTGCAACTGCCTACCAAAGCAGAGAGGCAAAAACCGAACCTACAAAGCCCCACTATCAGTGGTGGAGGGGAGCTCCCCCACCCCGCCTCATGCAGATGAAGTTCTGGAGACTGAGCAACACAGTCTGTTTCTTCCCCATCTGTAGTTCTGGAAGCCCAAGAATCAATCCCACTCAGGGTGGCAAAATGCTGTAATCCTCCACTGATCAAGCCTGAGAGAAGGACAAAAGCTTGGGGGGGGTGACCAAGGCGATCCAATTTCTTGACAGATCTGTCTATTCTGCTGCATCAGCTTTAGCTATCAGATGCCCACGTCAAGAGGGGAAAGCAGCTTCCCACCTCACATCTGCAAAAGAGTCAAGGCATCACTCCCTAACACTGGTCAGTCATTAATGCCTTGAGCTCTGTATTCATTAGCCTGGTCTCAGGCTACAGGAAGCCCAGAGCAGGACAACAAAGATACCGCATTTTTAACCTTTCACCCCAGAGGCTTTCAAAGCAGAAGCACATCTAGTTAATCATACACATGAAATAATCCCTGGGGGGATTTTGCATGGGGTGGTGGGATTACAGAAACAAGATTAGGAGAATGTTAAGACTGCAACCAAACCATGCTTAGCCGGAATTTGGAAAAATTCCTCCAAACAGCAGGTCTAAAGTTTATCTTTCTGGAAAACTAGATCTTGTTCTATTACCAAGGGCAAGGGCAGTAAACTGCTGCTGTTGTACTACACAGGATAACATTATGCCTGGTGCAATATCTTTATCCCACTTTTGACCATAAATTCTAACCAGCACAAATCTAGTCTCAGCAAGTGGATAGGCAAATGGATTGCTGAGGGGTTGTCGTTGCCTAAAAACTGATTTTAAGAGCAATACAATTCAAATCCTGAAGCTGGGAGCTTGGGTTTTCCTTGTGCAGTTTTAGGTATCCTGACAAGGTGCCAGCTTGGAGTAAACAATCCCTAATGAGCTTGTAGGAAATTATTACACACACTCTCTTTCTCATTGCCACATGGCAAGTATTTCATATTCTAGCATCCACTGTATTTTCTAAAGCCTTGTGTGTCTCCCGCAGCGTGACGGGATTTTGCTTGGCTCTTAAAACACAAAGCAGAGTCATCATTTTATTGTATTTTAAAGGACTTAAACACGTGCTTTTCATGAAAGTCCGGCTGCCAAGTGCTGAACTGTTTCAGAGCACTTCTCACACACCCACAGTGTGGAAGTCCTTATTAAGTCATCACTCAGGGCTATCATTAAGATCTTTCCTCTTTACAAGGCCAGAGCACTCAATTGAAAAGTGACCCCCAGGTCAAGCCTGCACGCTCTGAATCAGCAACCAGATCTGGAGGCAAACAGAGGCACCTTCATTAACCACAAGCTTCCAAAACAAGAGGACAGGACAGTGAAGCTCTGGCAGGAGAGCCAAGTCTCTGATGGTCCTGTTTGGAAAGGATGCAAGCTGATACCTACCTTGAAATGATAACACAGATTCCAGAAGGAACTCAGCAAGCTTTGGGACTGAGGGAGAACTGAACCCTGGTCTCCTCTCTAAGTCCAGCACTCCAGCCACTACTACCCCACATCTTGTTGGACTGATAGGACCCTCCGTTCTCAACACAAAGAGTGGGGAGGGGATGGGGGGGGGCTTTCCTATAGTCCAGTCCAGAAACCTTTACACATCTTATCAGCAGGCCTGTACATACATGCCACGTCCTTTCATCTGTTGCTTAAGAGTAACCCACTGCCAGACACTCAAAGGACAGATCTTCACTAACGCCCCAGTTCCGCTTGGCCCAATCCTTGTTATCTGAGAACAAGGCCAACTTCTCTGCATCCCCTGACAGAACTTGTGCTCAGACCTGAAACACACCATCTTTGCCCCTTCTGAAGAGAGACAAAGAACAAACAACAACAGGGTGGCCTAAGGAACAAAGTTTGAGTCCAGTGGCACCTTTACGACCAATGAAGTTTTATCCAAGATGTGAGCCTTCATGTGCACACACACTTCTTCAGATACAATGAAATGGAAATTACCAGACTGTACATATAGGTAGGGGCCACGGTGGCTCAGAGGTTAAGACGCTGAGCTGCAGACCAGAAGGTCTGTAGTTCAGCAGTTCAAGACCCTAGTGCCATGTGACAGAGCGAGCTCCCATATCTGGCCCCAGCTCCTGCCAACCAAGCAGTTCAAAAGCAAGAAACTTCAAGTAGATAACTAGGTACCACTTCAGTGGAAAGGTAACAGCATTCTGTGCGCCTCAGCGTTTAGTCATACTGGCCACATGACCACGGAAACATCTTTGGACAGCGCTGGCTCTTTGGCTTGGAAACGGAGATGAGCACAGTCAGATTCTACTAGCTTTCGAGCAAGGGAAACCTTTACCTTTGCCTTTACATATAGGCAGAGGTTAAGCAGTAAATTAGCACACAACATAATAAAGACATTTAACAGATTCAGGAATAACAAGTTTAGTTTATTCAGGGGTGTCAAACATAAGGCCCGGGGGCTGGAGCCGGCCCATCCAGGGCTCTTACCTGGCCTACGAGCAATTGGTCTGAGGGAGGGAAAGCAGAAGGCTGCTTGATGAGGCAAGCAGGCGTACATAGTGAGGTGTGTGGTCAAAGCTATCAAGAAATAGAAAGGAAGTAGCTAGGGGGTGAGACTAAGAGACAGAGGTCCTTTTCCACATTTGCCTGCAACTCCAGATTTTCTCAGTGTTCGAGTCGAGGCAATTTAAGATCACAGCAAAACAGCATCCGAATAACCTGGGGCAACAGCAGGCTGAAACCAGGCTGACCACTGAAGGGAGGTAATGTAATGCAGAAGGGGGTGGTGGTGGTGGAATGGTCTAAAAAGAAGGCTGAACTCGGTTTTAGTGCAGAATTGCTTGGAAGACACCGTGGTGAACATGGATTAAAAGGAGAGTGCAGAAAGGGCCTACGCTAAAATAGTGGGAGGGGGATGGACACAAATGCAGAGAAAGAGGAGTGGTGTTTTTTTCCTTCCTGCCTCCTCTGACCACACCTCAGTGATGACTGGAGAAGCCACTACATGGGGAGGGGGTGGAGCCAAGCGGCCGGCTCTGCCACCAAAGCACCCAACTGGCTTTGCATTTTTCCAAATGGCAGCAACGAGGGAGGTTGGCAAGAGCAGGTGTGCACAGTGGCAGTTATCTGATGAAGGGCCAGGGCCAGCAGGGAAGAGAGGTGGAGACGGGCCTGCACATGGATTGGGAGGCAACTGGGCTGTCTTGTGCGTGCTCCTCTAAGGGGAAAAGGCCTCCCAGCCTCGGAAGCAAGTGGAGGAGTGAGGGGAAAGGGGGGCACTGATGCCTTTGCTGCATGTCTGAACAGCCCATGAGGGAAAAGAGGTTGCGGGCAGTGTTCCCTCTAAGCTGAGTAAGTGTGAGCTAGCTCACAGTTTTTTAGCCTCCGGCTCACATATTTTTGTCTCAGCGCAGGAAGGATGGCTCCAGAGCAAAGTCATTTATGCAGCAGCCAAATCGCTCGCTCACAACTTTAATGCCAGTAGCTCACAACTTTAATGCCAGTAGCGCACAAAGTAGAATCTATTTACTTGCAAGGACAATGCTGCGGGAGGACAAAAAGCTCCCCTTGGAAGGCCTCTCCATCAGGCCTTCCCCCAGCCCCATTGCTTCTGTGGGAAACACAGGAGGGATGAGAACTAGGGGTGGGGGGATTTGGTTGGGGGATTTAGAAGAGCGTGGTTCAAAGCCACCTTGTCATCTGGGTCACCCAGGGCTGGTCACTCGGCCTGGTCCACCTCACAGGGTTGTTGTTGGTCAGGATGGGGTGGTGGGAGGAGGAGCCTGGTGTGCCCCCTCAAGAGGCAGGATGGGGAAGAGAGGAAACAAAGAGCGAGAGACTGATTGTGGCTGTGCTTGACTGCTCAGGCTGGGCGTATGGGTGTGTGTGTGCTGAAAAACTACCTATTTACTTGCAAGGACAATGACTCATCTCCTGACAGTGCTATATATACAAAAAGTAGCTAATTTGTATGGAAGTATAAGATACCCCCTTTTATGGAAAAAAACTCCTCTTGCATATGATTAAATACATTTATTGGGGCTTTTGTGGGTTCCTCAGTAAATCAATTGCTTTTGTTGCTCGGAATCAATTGCTTTTGTTTGTATTTTGAGTAAAAAATAAGATTGTTAGGCCCCGGTCACACAGGCCAGATATCGCGGGGGGGAGGCATGGCTAATTGCCCTGGCGCAGTTTGATGCGCGATTAGGATGCTAAGAGTAATTAACTGAGACCCTGCCATTACGCTCCATCCATCTCCTCTCAAGCATGGAGATGACCTTTACAGCATCTTCCCTGCTTGCGGGGATGGAAGAATATAAGACAAAATAAGTCATCTTCTTTGAAGTAGGGTGATTGACTGTGTAGAGTTATCCCCCCTGTCCCCAGATCAGAGAATGGTACATTGGACCTACCTGAAGGTTTTTTCTCTTCAGTGGGGGAGAAGTCATCCAGGAACTGGTTAGGTCACGCCTCTGCTCGCTCGATAGGCTATGCAAATTTCTTTTGTTGCATGGCTCCTATTGGAGTGGCCCTGGCTGACCTCTCCAGTTGTGTCCAAGCCCTTCTGCGGATCGCTTTATCCATGTGTTCACTGCCATCCGCGTTCCGTTTTTTGTTTATTTTCAGCTTGCAGCGTGCGTTGGGTGGGATGTGGATGACTTCTCCCCCACTGAAGAGAAAGAACCTTCAGGTAGGTCCAATATACCATTCTCCTTCAGTGGGGGAAGTCATCCAGGAACTGGTTAGCTATACCCAAGCTATTTACCCTGGGTGGGTGTTAGTATAGTAGTCATGGTTGTACCACCTGCTGCAAGACTCTCCTGCCAAACGCCGCCTCAGCCGACGCAGCTTGATCCATCCTGTAGTGTTTCACGAACATAGAAAAGGATGCCCATGTGGCTGCTTTGCATATTTCCTCTACTGTGGCTCGCGTGGCGAATGCTGCCGAGGTTGCTGCCGCTCTTGTGGAGTGTGCAGTTATCCTGCCAGGGGGGTTTAACCCATGTGCCTCATATGCCCTGGCGATGCACTGGCGAATCCAGTAAGCCACAGTCATTTTTGACGCCTTCCTTCCCTGATTCTGTGCTCCGTATGTCACAAATAGTGCATCGGACCGCCGGAAATCGGCTGTCCTACTAAGGTACACGCGTAGTGCTCGACGCACGTCTAGCTTGTGCCATGTCTTCTCCTTGGGGTGAGTTGGCTTCGGGCAGAAGGAAGGCAGTACGATTGACTGGTTGAGGTGGAAGGATGAATTCACCTTGGGAATGAATGAGGGGTCCATTCTTAGTGAGACGCAATCTCTCTGGAAGACGCATAGCTCCTTCCTTGCTGATAATGCGGCTAACTCGGAAACCCTCCTAGCCGTGGTCACCGCTACGAGGAAGGCCACCTTCCATGACAGGTACTGTAGGTCGGATGATTTCATAGGTTCAAAAGGTGGTTTCGTGAAGGCGTTAAGCACCTTGTGCAGGCTCCATGTCGGGAATCTGTGCCGTATTGGAGGGGCCAGTTGGCTTGCTCCCCGCAAAAACTTTTTTACGTACGCGCTGGACGATAACTTTTGCTGTGTTGCGCCGCCTAAGCATGCTTGTATGGCTGCCACCTGACGCTTCAGGGTGGCTGGTTGCAGACCCTGCCTCCGGCCTTCGTCTAGGAACAGTATGGCCTCCCAGTCAGAGGCCTGTTTCGGTTGGATTCCCTTGTTTGATGCCCATCGCACGAACGCGCACCATGTGTGGCTGTAGATGCGTCGTGTGGATGGACGCCTCGCGTGTAGCATGACTTCGATTATCTCCCGGGGAAACCCCAGTTTTTCTAGCCGGATGCGCTCAATCTCCAGGCAGTCAGTTGAAGCCATATCGGGTCCGGATGCAGGATGGGTCCCTGGTGTACCAGGTCTGGTCTCGGTGGCAGGGTCCATGGTGTTCCTGTCGAGAGCTGCACCAACTCTGAGAACCACGGTCTTCTCGGCCAGTGGGGCGCCACGAATATCACCGTGGCCCCCTCCTGACGTACCTTGCTGATCGTCGCCCCTATGAGGGCTGTTGGTGGGAATGCGTACAGGAGCCCTTGCGGCCACCTGTGTGACAATGCGTCTATCCCTTCTGCTCCCGCGTCACTGTATCAGAACAGGAATCGGTCTACCTGGTGATTCCGGGAGTTCGCGAGGAGGTCCATTATTGGTGTCCCGAAGCGTTGTGTGATCTGGGCGAAAACCTCCTTGTTCAGCGCCCACTCGCCCGGGTCCAGGTCCTCCCTGCTTAGCCAGTCCGCCTGTCGGTTGGATATGCCCTTCAGGTGTTCCGCCCGGATGCTCAATGAGTAATGTTCTGCCCAATCTAGAAGGATCCTTGCCTCCTTGAAGAGGGCCTTCGAACTGGTGCCCCCCTGCCGATTGATGTGCACCTTTGTGGACATGTTGTCTGTCCGAACTAACAGATGTTGGTTCTGCACGTGCTGCTGAAACGCCTTCAGTGCTCGGTTCACCGCTCGAAGTTCGAGCCAGTTGATGCTGCGAGAGGCCTCTGTCTGGGTCCACTTGCCCTGGGCTATCCGTTGTCCGCAATGTGCGCCCCAGCCTCTCTTGCTTGCGTCCGTTGTTATCACTACGCGTTCTGGCCGCAAGAAGGAGACAGCCCTGGCTAGATTCGGGCGTTGAGTCCACCATAGAAGTTCCTTCCAGAGTCCCTCCGAGATTTCTATGTAAATGCGCCTCTTCCTGGCGATGTCCTGCTGGAAAGGTAGCAGTGCCCACTGTAGTGCCCTGGAGTGGAAGCGGGCCCATGGAACCAAATCTATCGTGGAGATCATGAGGCCCTGCAGTGCCGCTAACTTCATCAATTCGACTCGGCGTCTGGCCCTGATTTCGAGCACCATGTTTCAAATCTTGGCTTGCTTGTCCGTTGGCAGGGAAACAGTGTCCTGCCTGGTATCTAGCCTGGCACCCAGGTGTACGATGTCCTGCCTTGGTGTCAGGCTGCTCTTCCCTTCGTTGATTATAAAACCGTGTTCCGTTAGGAACTGTCTCGCTCGTGCCGTGTGTCGGGCCGCCGTCTGGTAGTCTCGTGCCTGTAGTAGGGTATCGTCGAAGTAGGGATGGATGTGAATCCCCTCCATGCGCAATGGTGCCACCATGACCTTCGTAAAAACCCTGGGTGCCGAAGAAAGGCCAAATGGGAGGGCCGTATATTGGTAATGGTGTTCCCCAAGGCAGAAGCGTAGGAACTGTCTGGAAGTAGGGTGCATTGGAACATGTAGATATGCGTCCTTGAGGTCCATGGAGGACATGTAGTCCCCCTGTTGCAGAATTTGTAGGATGTGGCGCAGGGATTCCATTTGGAACTTTTTCCTCGCCACCCACTTGTTGAGTCCGCAGAGGTTTAGCACCGCTCTCCAGTCGCTGGACTTTTTTGGTACCACGAACAGTACTGAGTATATCCCCTTGAAGCGCTCCGCTTCCGGAACCGGTTCTACGGCCCCTATGTTTTGGAGGTGTAGAACCGCCTCCTGAAGCTGTCGCAGGTGCTCCCTGTTCCGTGGTGCGGGGGATGGTTTGAATCTGTGGGGTGGGTTGCTGGTGAGCTCTATCTTGTACCCCTGGGATACGATGCTCTGTACCCAATGGTCTGTGGTAGTCCGGCTCCAGACCTGAGCAAACGCCTGGAGCCGGCCTCCTATTTTGCAGTCATGCTGTCTGCTGTTTGGAGGAGCCGGCTTTGCCTGCCCCATAGGTAGCACTGTTTCTGACATTTGATCTGGGACCATATCTGTACGATTTGAATGGTTTCCTGTCTCGGCCATCCCTGCCTCTGCCTCGGCCGGAATGGCCCCGAAAGGGCTGAAAGTGTCTGCCCTTGGTATCGCGGTCCCGTCAGTAACCTGACGATGGCATAGCCTTCTTCTTTTCTTTGGTCTCCACTAGGACCTTCTCCAAGTTGGAGTCTCCGAAAAGGAGACGTCCGGCATATGGATCCGTGGCCAAGACCCCCTTGGTCAGGGTGTCCACCTTCCAATGTTTAAGCCATATGTTCCGGCGAATGAGGATGTTCACTGCCTGTGCACGGGCACAGAACTGGATGTTGTCCTGTGAGGCATCTGCCGAGAACTCTGCAGCCCTCTTCATCTTCAGGAGTGTCCGCTTCAATTCCAGGGGCGTCACGTCTGGATTCTGTATCAGGTTGTCGGCCCAAATGGCCGTGGCCCTGGTAAAATTGGAAAGCGCCGCCGCCGAGCGTATTGCTAAAGAGTTGGCCTCGTGAGCCTTCCGTAGGGCCGCCTCATTCTTCTTATCCATGGCGTCCTTCAGCACGTTTTCTCCGTCCTTCGTGAGGACTGCCCCTGAATGCATTGCCAACACTGGTGCGTCCACCAGAGGTACTTTCAAGTCTTCCATCGTCTCCTCGGGCAACATACAGAGACGTCTCGCGATCGACTCCGACCCCCCCCCCCCCGGGGTTAGCCCACTCCTCCCTGATCACGTCTTCGAAGTAATCCGGGAATGGTGAGAAGGACTGGACCTTCACGGGTTTTTTGAACCCTCTTTGATCCAGGTTCGCCGAGGTTGAAGACCTGGGTTTTTCTGCCACCTCCACCTGGTAGTTGAGTGTGGCTATGACCTTAGCCAGTAGGCGCTGGAAATGTTCCATTTGAAATAGGCGGGACGAGGTGGGCTTAACCTCTGTCTCCTCCCCGGACCATTCCCCTTCCTCCTTCTCATTATGGGTTAAGGAGGCAATGGAGGAGGCCGTGTCCCCGTGATCCATGCTACGTGTGGCAGAGCATTGGTTCCCCCGTTCTCCACCAGTCAGGAGCCGGTCCAGGTCCAGGGGTACGCCGCTGTTGTTCCCCCTCCTCTGAGGCCCCGGACGCCTCTGCGTGGTCAGGACAACTGGACACCGCAGCTGCCGCTGCATGGATAGGGCAGCTGGGCTCCGCGGCCCCAGCTGTATGGGTGGGGCGCCTGTGAGCTCCTGGGCTCTTCGTTGACGCTGGTGAGCGGGACCCGGAGGATGAGCTGGAGCTCGAAGTATGGTGCCTTTGCCGCCGCTTGTGCGCCCTGGAGCGGCCCCCTCCCAGGCTAAGTGGGAGTATTGAGTGGAAGGCCCCCCCTGGCAACCTCCAGGGGCCCACGGGGCAGAGCTCCAAGGTCCTCCGATCGGTGGCCACATCCACGGGTGGTGTGGCTGCCCGGTCAGTATGAAGAGGGCCTGTTCTGCTGCCCCCGCGAGTGGTTGCGGTGGGGCAGGTGGACGGGGTTGAAAGCTGTGCGCTGTTGGGAAGGCGCCCAGCTGAGTCGCCTGGTACGGCTGCGTGCCCGCCGATTGCGGCCAAGGTCCAGGTGGGAGAAGAGACAGTTGTGGGCTAGCTGCCCCTACCCATGGCCCCGCTGATCCCACGTTGGCCCACGGGTAGTACGGGGGGGGCAGCCCCTGACCCGCGGAGTCGGGCGGGCCAAGTAAGCCCAGGAGCCCCGGACTGTGAAGGCCCCGGCCCGTCGGGGCGTGGAACTCTGGAGCCGCTGGGCCACGGCGGAGACCGCTCGTTCTGGGGGAGGGGGCCGGGGGCTCATTGGGGGGCACACCGGACCCGTCCCCGGTACAGGGATGACTGGTAAGGCGATCCCGCCCCGCTCCCCCCCCGCCGGAGAGCCCCTCCCGTCCGGAAAGATCTCACCCGCTGGGCCCGCCGGCCCCGTGGCGTCTAGGTTTTCCGGAGGCTCCACTGGCCGCTCCGCCAGTCGATCTCGGCGACGGCTTCGTTTTCTTTTCCCGCGGTGGGCCGGAACCTTTGGGCTCCTTTCCTTTTTGGGTCTTCCACTTGCCGCCGGTCGCCTCCGGTGCGCCACCATCTTCTGCCACGTGCGGGGGGGGTTTCGCGGGATCCAGCTGGCTCTGGGCATTCAGCCGGGCCCGCGGTTGAGGAGCTGGCGGCTTGATGGAGCGGCCCGAGCCCGGGCCCGTGCACGTCTGACTGACCCACTCCCGAGGCCTCGGGAGTTTTGGGCAGCTGCTCCTTTTGTTCCAACGGTGCGGCCATCTTCCGTCTTGACTGGATGTGGCCGATATCTGTCCCTTCCTGGGGTCCTGCTGGTTCTTCTTGACCCGTCAGGGAGACGTCCTCCGATACCCGGAGCCGACGATCTTTGTTCTAAAGCAAGGTTTGTTTTCCTAAGACTCTCCCTCTGGTAAGGTTTGCTTTTTTAGGAAAAAATCCTCTGGCTTGGAATAGGAGCCGTAGGCGACCTACCGAGCGCAGGGGCTATGCAAGAACTGGAGAGGTCAGCCAGGGCCACTCCAATAGGAGCCATGCAACAAAAGAAATTTGCATAGCCTATCGAGCGAGCAGAGGCGTGACCTAACCAGTTCCTGGATGACTTCCCCCCACTGAAGGAGAAATACTTTCAATCTACCATTCCAAATTACATTACATTCTACTATTCATCACGTTACATTACAATCTCCTATTCTAATCTATTATTCCAATTAAGAAATAAAATAAAATAAAATAAAGAGGACGTATGGCTCTTCTGGGGGATTAGTGAGAATACAGATGTAAGGGCTAAATGAGGCTAGCATATGTAGTGAGATAAGAAACCAATATCGCTGTTGTCCTGGGGATTACATTGTTCTGAGTGTTGTAATAACTTGCAACTCAGCAATTCCCCTCTCTAGTCTGTTCTTGATGTTCCTTTGCAATAAAACAGCTACTTTGAAATCACTCATTGAATGTCCTGGAAGGCTGAAGTTTTCTCCTACAGGTTTCTCAGTCTTGTGATTCTTGATGTTTGGGGGTGGCCTAAACACAGAGAAGCTGGCGTTATACTACCCAAGGGGAAAAGACCAACGTCAAAAGAAGGCACTGGTTAGTATAAAATCAGGTTTGAATTACAGTCAAACCTTTCTCTACAACAGAAGTCAATGTACAGAGTGAACTTTCATAAGGCAGTCAACTTGCACTCTGTTTTATTATATCACTGCTCTAGAGCTTGACAGGGCAATAAAACATCTCATTCTGTGCAAGCTTACCTGCCATCTGACGTCATCAGCAGATGCTCTGCTCTGTGTGCCTCCATTTTCAGAGGCTAGATAGGTGAGGAAAAGAGACAGGACCTCTTCAGTGGTAATGCCCAGGCTCTGAAGCTTTCTCCCCACAGAAGATCATCTGATATCAAATCTACAAACTTTCAGGTACCAGATGAAGACATTATTTTCCTGGACTGGGGACTTCTGGCCACGCGGCACGAATGGCGATCGCTCTCTTGGGACGCTCCTGGAGGCGACTCGCCCACACGAGGCCTGGGGGGGAATCCACACAAGCGGAGACCCTAAGGAGCCTTAGGTAAAGGCTCCGAACCAGGGGGCGCACCGGGGAGTAGCCTCTGTACCGATCTGACGGTCGGGAAATTGAGGCTTTCCCCTTGCCTCGATGGCCCCGCCGTGCTGTGCCCCGAATGGGGACCTAGCAACACCACCGGATCTTCGGAGTGGTAAAGCGATGAAATTAATACGAGAGAAGACAAACGGCTACAAACTGTGAGTTGACGATCGGCAAAGAAAAAGTTTTAAGCGCTTCCCCCCCTACTGTATAAGCGATTGGGCGGAGGGTGGAGAGCCCCCCCTAACAGAACGAGACTGTTTTAACTGAGATAAGGGGGGGGAGCAAAAAATTTGAAAACGGAAGTTACCTTTTGGGGGATCTTTAACAGCGAAGGGATTGATTCCCAAACTGCACGGCATGAACTTTTTAAAAAGTAAACAATAAAGATGTCGGGGCAAAAGAAGTTTCCTGACAAGCCAACGAAGAAGCTGACTGGAACTTCCGGCTCTAGTGCCCGCCTCGGAGAGCAGGCTGTCAATCAACAAGAAAGCGAGATGCTTCGCCCTCTGCTGGACCAAATGCAGAAAATCAACCAAACGTTGTCTAGCATGGAAAGTGATCTTAGTAACCAACAGAAACAATTGACAGATACAGCTGATGGAGGAAATTACACAAAAATGTCTGGTATCAACGGAAGATACGCAAAAAATCAAGAAGACGGTCAATAAAATGGAAAAACATCAAAAAATACAAGATAACAAATTACTGATGTTGCAAATGGAAAAAGCCAATTTAACTCTCCGATTTCAAGGCATAAAAGAGGTGGAAAAAGAAGATCTCAGAAGTATTTTGGCGAATGCTTTGGCACCATTGACTGGCAGGGAAGCAGACAAAATAAGCGATGAGATGGATTTGGCCTATAGAGCCTACTCCAACTTTACAAAGAAAAACAATCTGCCACCAGAAGTGGTGGTCAAATTTACTAAGCAGCGTACAAGAGATCAAATAAGAGCGACATCATCAACGCCTTTGAAGATTGGAGACCAAACCATAAGAACTTTGAAGGAGGTGCCGTTTGAAATTCGTATGAAGCGGAAGGCTTACAAAGGATTAACCACATTCTTGCAAAATCATCAAATGAATTACAGATGGTTGATTCCAGAAGGACTTATCTTTAAATTTAAAGATAAAAGAGAGAAAATTGACTCCATTTTCAAAGCTCAAGACTTTTTGAAGAGAAATGCCAGCTCAGAGGAGGAAGCAGAACTCGCAAAATGGGAGTTACTTAGCGGTGAAGAAGACAGCAGCTCGGAGAGGGAGGACAAGAAACCGGAAGAAGAAGGAGCAGACAAAGGACCATCTTATAATTTGAGAGACGTTAAAGAAAGAAACCCCAAGATCTGAAGATTTGTTTGGAGAGCGCATTAAATTAATATTAACCCAAAAGGACATTACTAATATAATTAACATTTTTGTTACCCATAGGTCAAGATGAAGGACGATCAGTCAAACACAGATGAAGCCGAAGATTTTACAATACTAATAAAAGATTAACATACTAATCACAATACCACTCACCACTTTTCTTAATCCCGCTAGATACCCTTCCTTTTTCTGGATAATTTAAAGCAATACAATTCTTTCCATTTTAGGAGAGTTTAATTTTTTTTAAAAGACATTATTTTCCCAGTCCTTTTAGGCTCCCTTCCCTTGAGAAGTTACCTGTTGCCCTACTCTTGTCTCATCGCTCCTTTAGCGGGTTCCTTTCTGGTTTTAAGCTAATTATTTTTAGGGTTTGAAGACCTTTTCCTACTTTTAATTTGATACTGTTCTTATTTTAGCAGCACTTTTTATCTTGTTTATACTGCTGCAGTAGATTTCACCTTATTTATTGTTGTATATGATGTGGTCCGTGGGAGTGCGAAGAGTTGGACTCGACTGTGTGACTGATCAACAAAATATGGAGAGGTGGGATACACTTGAAAAATTTGCTTCATAGACACTTCTCATAAACCCAGTTGCATAGTACTAGCTGTACCCCAACCAAAGGGACCACCCACTGACAAACAGTACCTGCTGTGCCTGGCTGGCCCTGGATAAGCCATACTTTGCATTCTTTGATTCTTCTGTCTGCAAAATGGAACCACCAAAGCCAAATGAGCAGCTAAATTCTCATGACAGGCCATAACAGGAGGAATCTCTGATGATCCCAAAGAATAAAACTAGTGCTAGGCAACATTTAAAAGCCAGCTTGTCTGCTAGCTTGTCTGTCACAAGACTGATGGTCTACCCCAATGCCTGGTTGTTCAAATTTTCCACTTTCCACAGAGACTACTCCCACTGAACATCTCTCTCCTATAGTTTCCAGAAGAAACATATCACAACTACAGGCCGGCCACAACCACAGCTCTTTGAATTTTTCTTAAAGCAACAGCAGCATACATCTGACACTAGCATCTAAGAATACAGGATGTCTGGACTGCTGAGTGTACTCTAAAGGTGCACATCCCCAGCCAACAACAAACTTAAGGCACATTCAAGCTACCTTTGAGCTCATAAGAACTGCAGTTTCCCATTTTAGTTCTAAATGTTACAAATAATTTTAAAATGACAAAAATGGAAAGTCTCATAATTCAAATAAAAAGCTAAGTTATTAGTGTTTTCTCAAGACTCATGGTTTTTAGAAACACACTGATCATCTTATTTTACAGCAACTGTCAAAAATGTGATTGCAAATGTGTGCATGCGGGTCTACCCAAACCAAAATATACCAAAAAACACCTTATCGGTATTTTTGGGGTATATTTCAGCATCCCAAATGTATCTGGGATTTTTTGTGAGAACTGGGGAAAAATCCCCCAAAAAATCCCGAATATCTTTGGGAATTACCAGTAAACTCAGAACAACAGATATGGGGCTAGAGCAGATTGCTCTCACCGTTCAGTTGGTTTTGGGCTTTCTTCTGCAGTCCTTTTAAACAGGGGTGTTTAAAGGGACTGCAGAAGACAGCCCGCAAAACAGTCGGGGGGGCACTCTCCCTACTGACTCAGCTGGGGTTCTTTTGGTCTGTTTTGACCAAACTGCTAAAGAGAATCCCAGCCAAACTCTCCCCGCAGGATCAGCTGCTTTGTGGAATCTGTTGGGCAGTCTGGTTTAAACCAGGCTGCCCAGCAGAACCTGTTGGGAGAGTTCTCCCTGCAGGATCAGCTACTCTGCGAGCTCTTTTGGGCAGTCCAGTTTAAATGGACTGCCCAAATAAGCCCCAGCTGAGGTGCTTCTCAGCTGCTTTTTTTTTGGCTTTGATGCTGGGTTTTTCCCCTCTGTATTTTCTGGTTCATACTTTACCAAATATTGGGATCTGGGTTTTTTGGGGAATCCTGAAATTTTGGGGGGTCCAATAGTCTCAAACCAAAAAATACTGAGAGAAAAAATTGCACACCTCTAATTGCAACCAAAAATTCTAGCAGTGCAGTTCACATTTCAAGGATGTGGAAGCTGTATTTGTGTTCATTTTCATTTATAATCCAAGCACAAAAGCAAAACTGTACATATGCCATGCTCAACAATGCAGCGAGCATACTGAAGATGGTGCTGACGGTCTTGAGGTCTGTCCTTCAAGAAACAGCTGACATGGTCATACTACACATTACATCTACCATGTGATCACCATGAATACTTGCAGCAATACAAAAGCTGTGAGTTCCCTGTGGGTCCTCAATTTAGAAGCAATGCATCTGTTCAGTTTTAACCATGACTACAGCACAGGAGAGAAGGGGCTCCTGCCTATCTCTACCATTATCCCATTCCAAAACAGCCTAGGGGGTGTTATTTGCCCTGTGGGTTGTCTGCACATGCAAGCATTCGATGTATGTGCACCTACTCAATGGGGGCTGTTTTGGGACATTATGTGCACCTACCTGGGGGCTGTTTTGGGACAGGAAAATGGCACAGGGGAAGGCAGGAGCCCCTCCTCCCTTTCACCACAGCCCCAATCTGAATTGGGCCCCTGTGGAACATCTGAATTAAATTCCAACAGGAATCTCATAGCCAGTTTCCTGCTGCAAGTCCCTGTGGTAAATCATGTGGTAATCATGTGGTAAACATGTAATTTGGCCCTCAGGGCAAGCTAGTGTCGTGTAAGGATGAGAGTGATGAACTAAGCCAGAGAGACCAAGGTCCAAATCCCTATTAACCAGGAAACTCACTGGGTGATCTGAGGCCAGTCACTCACTCTCAACCTGACCTACCTCCCAGGGTTGTTGTGAGGAGATGAGAATGATGCATGCTGCCCTGTGCTCTCAGAAGGAAGAGCAGGACAAAATGTGCTGGATAGATGGATACATGAGGCCTTCTTGAGAATTTAAACTCACTGGTTAGATTCATTTTAGATACACATAAGCACAGGGTGACTCTGCAATAAATATTAACTTTTGGAATGTTTTTAAATGACAGCCAAAAATCAGCTTATGTCTGCAGAGATTGAAGGAAGTGTATTTATTAATCGATGTGAAAGTGAAGCACTATAGCAAAAGCACTTGCAGCTCTGAATTCGGAGCACTCTTCTTTGTTTCATCTATAAGAACAGAAAGGCATTTCATACTTTGACAACATACAACATGCAACTAATGGCCAATTGCCATTCTGTTTTTATGGAATAGATTAGATGTCACTGCCTTCTGGTGCAACCTTAACCCTCCAGCCACTATAAGGCTGCACAATACAGAAGCCTTCTCCTTAAGACATGAGAGTGTTATAGCTCTCAACACCTTCAGCTATCTGCATGCTGGTCTCTGGCTTGCTTCTTCCCTTCCTCCCTCACCAGTGTCCCAGTTAGCCTTCAGAAGGCTCAGTTTCACTCTTGACTTACAAGGGCTCACTGTGACAGACTCTCTAATCTACACAAAAAGATCAGGTTAACAACACTGAACCTACCTGGGCTACATTCACTAGGAGCCAGTTCTGGCAGCTACTGCAAGCTTTTGATAACTCCCATGATTTGTTGCTTAAAAGAAGCCTAACAAGGGAGTCACAAAATCCATGGAGCTGTTGACTACAGAAAACAATACCAAGAAGCACCAAAGTTGTGCACTATGTCCAAAACATCTGCTTTTAAGAGAGGCAAATGCTCAGGCTGATAGAGCTAGGGAACATGAGAGCGGTCTTCTCCACAGTACTCAACATAAATTTCTGGCTTCGTCTGGACGCTGGCCAATTATGTGCTTTATTTCTGCACACTTACAGTGTCAGCTAGGGTACCCAAGGATATACTGCCACATGTTGCTTTAGCCATATTTTCAAGACATTTATGACTAGATAAATGGAAGCTCCACCAAAACTGAAGCTTTATGTAGAAAACTTGCAGAAAACTAAGACATTTATACTTTTAAATTTCATAAAAAGGCCAAACGGCACAATTGTATAGGCTACGTTTAAAATGATGTATTTTACATTAAAGCAGTAAAATGAGTTTAGTGTTGTTTCCCCAAAAAATTTTTCCAAAAAAAACGCAAAATGTTTTGTTCTACTATGGCTGTAACATTTATTTTTTTAGTTCAAACTCCTGGAGTATCTCAGGATGATGAGCTCTAGCGTAAAATTGATTCAGGTACACTATTCAGTTATATGCCACTTAAGCCTACTAAATTAAATAGCTGACATAGCTAAGCCTCTCAGTGTATAGCATTATGCTCTCACTGAACAGGGGAGTTCTCTACCATTATCAGAAAAAGCCTCATAGTTATTGCATCTGTTGCAACCTCCTGGTCATCAAGAGGGCAATAGTTGAGTTCAACTTTAGAAACATAGAAGGAGCAATCCTTTATGTGAGGAGGTCTAACAATAGTCCAGAAAACCTGTAAGACCCTTAACACGTTTATAAGTATTGCTTCTGATCATGGCCCGAGTCTTAACAGCAACAGTGAAAACAAGTTCAGAGAGATTCGCTTTGGTGCAGTCCAACTCAGATCAGAGAAAGCAGGGCCTTAACTGCAAGTGTCCTCCTTTGCCTTTGGAATATTTAAAGGGGCAAAATGACCCCAAAGTCATGTCAGAAAGCTCCAAAACTATATTTTTGTATATAATTAAGGCCATCATAGCTTTAATGGTTAGAAAAAGAGGGAACAGATAGAAACCACTTTGCTCCAGGATGCTATTTAAAACTGTGAAGAAGAGCAGCTTTTCAATGGTTCCTAATTTAGATGGCGAACCTGAACAGCATGATAAAAAGTAGAGACATCACTTTGCCAACAAAAGTCCACATGGTCAAAGCAATGGTATTCCCAGTAGTCATGTATGGCTGTGAGAGTTGAAGTATAAGGAAGGCCGAGCGCTGAAGAATAAATTATTTTGAACTATGGTGCTGGAGAAGACTCTTGAGAGTCCCTTGGACTGCAAGAAGATCAAATCAGTCAATCCTAAAAGAAATCAACCCTGACTGTTCCCTGGAAGGCCAGATAATGAAACTGAAGCTCAAATACTTTGGCCACCAAATGAGAAGGGAGCACTCACTGGAGAAGACCCTGATGCTGGGAAAGACTGAAGGTCAAAGAAGACGGGGACGGCAAAGGATGAGATGGTTAGACAGTGTCATAGATGCAACGAACATGAAATTGAGCAAACTTCAGAGGACGGCGGAAGACAGGAAGACCTGGTGTGATCTGGTCCATGGGGTCGCGAAGAGTTGGATTCGACTGTGCGACTGAACAACAGCAAATTTAGATGGAACAGATACTCACCTCCAAGACTCCTCCTGCAGGTTCTTCCAGGAATGAAAAATGCCAAGCATCATCTCCTTAGATGGGTCTGGATCTACAAGTCCCTAATCCAGCACTCTAACCAGTACACCATACTGGCTCCCAAGTAGCTGAGGGGACAGAAAGGCACTTTAAGTGGCACATGAATTTGGACTACACACTTTGTTTATAATTATATTTACTTCTGATGCAGCATTCGTCATGCCATGCTTTACAATACAAGCTCCTGTTACTTAATTTCTCCAACAAACAAGTCACATTTACTTCTAGGCAACTTTAAGATTCAAGGTCATTTCAAAGCTTTTAATTACTATTAACCAAGGATTTGCACTCTGCATTCACCAGCAACACCTGATTCATGAACATCTACAATGGTAAGTAACAAAAGGTGCCCATCAACTGTGATAACTGTGTTATCATGCATTCAATGTGAATGTATGCTTCTCACAACCCACAAGGGCCTGCAGTCTATCCCTTGCACACACGTCCTAGTTAGAATCCATTAATAATCACAATTAAAATCCAATCAGTGGCTGCAGACACACAAAAAAGGAAAATATGGATAGATGGGTTATCATAATTCAGGACTCCTTCCATTCTACTACTAGAAGTAGAATACGTCTTCCAGTCACTCTGCCTTCAGTGCTCTCCTTCCCAATCATAAAGTGAAAGAAACATGAGGTAACAGCTAAATCCTTCTGTTCTGTTTTAGACTACATAATATGCATTTTCAGATAAATCAACAATCTGCACTTGGATCGGGTTACTTTCCTGCTGCTCGAAAACCAAGTTCCAAACAGATCACAAATCTGGCCCCAATTCCTTGTGAGCAACAGGCCACAGACTCACCAGAGCAGACTATTTTGCCAGCCAGAGCATTCTGGCTAGGCTCTCCACTGGTTCCCAGTAGTAAATACCTTCCAGAGTCACGTACCTGATAGCTTTCATTACATCTGCGAATGAGACAAAGAGATAAGCCCCTTGCCTGTTAAGACTTGCAATGTGCCAGGGGAAAAGGAACTCTTCCTGAATGTTTCAGTACATTCTGCTAAAGATAACATAAATTCCAGACAATTTAAGCTAAGCTTGTTTTTAGGCTGCAAAATCAGCCCAGCTCTGCTAATGAAGCATCCTTGACAAACATTTCAAAAGATCACTCTCCCGGAAACATACCTCCAACTGAATGGCACTGGAATCCTCTGCCACCAGGTCTTTACCTATCATTTTGCTGTCTCGTAGCTTCAGAAAATTTGGCCTGATGCAGATCCGTTTAATTGCCCCCACCCCAGACAGAGAATACAGGGGTTTCTGGATGACAGTAATGCAAGGAATATAGAAGGGCCCCAAGAAAATGAAACCTTTGAGTAACCAGAGCTGGTGGGGTGGCAGAAATGAAAAAAATAACTTGGTCCACATTAGGCAGATGATTGGCCATTTTATGAAGAAATCCCATAGAGTTAAACTGCAGTCATTTGTCATTTACCTTCCATGCGAGATACTTTGTCAACCAATATCACACTGAGGGACATGGATACTGGCTCAGAAGTCAGTGAACAGCAGACAGGAATACAAGTGAAATCATACATAATGAATCCTCAAGAGGCTGCACTGTTCCACTGTGTTTGGATGAACTTTTCATGTAGACAAAGATTCATCAGCTTTAAGAAATTTCAGCCTTCCATGCTTCCTGTTATCAATATTAATTCTTCTTCTGACATGTAGATAGTTTATATCAGGGACAGGGACTATTTCGTTCAGGTGGGCAGTTGTGTTGGTCTATAGCAGCAGAGCAAAGTCTGAGTCCAGTGGCAACTTTAAGACCAACAAATCTGAGTGCCTACAGGGCAAAAATATAACAGCAGTCAAGCTTTAGAGTTCACTAGAACTGTCCTTCAGATTGGATGTTAAGCAAAGGGGTGGGAGGAGTGAGAAACGTAGCTGTGCATCTGAAACATTCAGGAACTGTAACTACATTTAATTCATATTATCAACACTTTCCAAGATAAGATAACTTGGTTATATTAAACCACTTAACAACAATACCTCAGTGTGGAAAAACTGAGCAACACAGACAGGAGCAAGAAAGAGAACCTGCTCATCACAAGCAAGACAATGAAATATCTACACACTTGCCCAAGAAAAAAATAGGCAGCAATGGCCAAGACTTGTTTGCCGTGATTTCTTTCCTTCAGAGCTGCAAACCATAATCTACAATTCTAGTTTGGAAAGCAAGTACAACTTAGGTCCAGAAGTAATGACAAACTAGTCTATCACTAAACAGGGATGGAGAAAACTGCACCACTAGAGTCCAAGACTCACTCATGTAACACCAAACCTGGTGTATAATACAAAACAAGCCAAATATATACTACTTCAAAACAGAAGCACCCAAACCAATGTAGCCTGAAAGACTTGCACTCTGTCTAGGGATGCCAGCCTCCAGGTGGGACCAGGGGATCCCCTGGAATTACAATTCATCTCCAAACTACAGAGATCAGTTCCCTTGGAGAAAATGGATGCTTTGGAAGGGAGACTCTTGTGGCATTGTACCCCACTGAGATCCATGTCCTCCCAGGTTCCATCCCTAAATCTCCAAGGGTTTCCCAACCTGGATCTGGCAACCCTACCCCCCTCTGGTAGCCAGGCAACCCTAACTCTACCTCTGCTAGCCACAAAGAAGTTTAACAAGTACCAAATCCTCTCTCAGTGAAAGAGTACACAAAACTCCTAAACCAAAACACCATTTCAGGAAACCTCCAAACCTCAAATTGACTTCTTGCTAGACAACAGGCAATCAGTACCTATAATTGTATAGTTAAGCCACTGCAGTTTAAGGGTCACAGCTTAATAAAAATACAACTTTAATACAGCTGGAAGCAAATAATTTATTTCCACTCAGCAGAAGTCATCTGATGAGTCTTCAAGCCTGCCCTTAACTACCTATTAATTAGAATTAGTAGAGTTTGTGCTATTTATTTAAATAATCAGTTTATCAAGAAGGTCCCTTTTCTTCACCCTTCCCAGAAGAACACTTGCAAATCTCCCAGTGTGCTATCTTTTTCAAAAGTACACTATCTGTTCAGGAGAATTCCTTTCACCAAATCACAGAAAGAATTTGGGAAAGGAGACAATGAAGAACAGCTCCTTAGCTGTTTAGCAGGGGATCAGAAAAGCTGGGCTGTAATGTGCTCAAACTGGAGTACATTCTCACAACATCCACCATAGAAGCCGTCAAGTTGCAGCCTGTGGGCTTTTCAAGGCAAGAGATGAACAGAGGTGGTATGCCATTGCCTCCCTCTGTGTAGCGACCCTAGATTTCCTTAGTGGTCTCCCATCAAAATACTAACCAGGGCTGACCCTGCTTAGCATCTGAGATCTGATGAGACTGGGCTAGCCTGGGCTACCATAGTCAGTTTTCAACTGTATCGCAAGAGAACCTGAATTAAATACAAGGCTTTTGTTTACAAAAATGCCTGGGGAACCTGCTGTGATGCATCTATATAAGGCACTGCAGTGTGGTTTAAAGGCTAGTTGGATTTAAAAAGACCAAGCTTCAAACCCCTATTCAGTAATAGGGCAGGATCCAAGGACACCAAATCACAATGGAACAGGCTGGAATTTGGAAACTACAGATTGGCCTGAGTACCTAGTTGTCAACTGGAGTGTGGCTTGATAATAGCACCAAAGAAATGCAAGATACCAAAATGTGTGTTTTACAAGTGGACCTACATCATCAGTATGCGCAAATGCCAAAACTACAGGAACCAGCACACCAAGTTCAGGGAATACGGGGACAGGTAACTGAAGTTACCATGAGTACCTTTTTACAGCTGAAGCCATGCCTGCAGAAAGCTAATCTGGCCACAATCACTCAGGCTTCGGTAACTCAGAGACTGGACTGATATAATGGAGACGGAGCTGCCCCTGAAGACTTCAGGTGGTACAAAATGTAGTAGCTGCTAGCACCTGAAGCTGTACCTGATCTACTTGTACGCAGTTCCACAAAGTGAAAGTTCCTAAAATGTGCACCCTTTAAATACAGGCTTACATGCACTGATCTGTGCAAGCTTCCAACTGTGAAAATCAAACATTGTTCAGAGAATGGTAAACATGCAGCTCAGGAAGAGTTGGATAATTATTACAATGACCAACTTTGAAGAGTATGAGAAAATACATAGTAAGAAAGACTGCAGGAAAGTTTAGTCAGTCACACTGTCATTGCAATTCATGTTATAAAAACCATCATAATGAAGAATTAAGTGCAATGAACAGCAGTGAGAATGCACACGATCATTTTAAAAGTCTCCAAGTCTCACAAGTAGTTATTTAGAGAAATTATAAAATATCTCTTTAACCCTTACTAGACTTAATAAGTTCTTGTTTGGTTCATTGCAGAGTCAACTGTACCTTTTGACAAAAATTCACCTCCAAAGCTTTTTAAAAGGGTTTAACAAGCATTGTACATACCAAACCCTTGACAAATCCAAACTAACTGGGTAAGTTCAAAGAAAAACAAAAATCACAGATAGTAAGAAATTGAACTGTGCCTTCCCAGTGCAGAGGAGCTGCTCACCATAGAAGTGCACATTAATACAAGTGTGCACTTAATAACCATACTATCAGAACAACAGAGGCAGCAATAATCCAGAAAACGTACAGTATTTCTAAACCGCATTAAACCTATGTTGCACTCTGCTATTGAAAGTGAGGAAACTTTGGCTGGATTGTGCCCTAATTCATACCTTAGATTCTAATATTTAAAAATAAAGACAGGAACCATCAGGGCTATTTTTGGGCAGGAACGTACAGGAACAGAGTTCCAGCTGGCTCTTGTGTTGGCCACGCCCAGCAGGAACTCATTAGCATATTAGGCCACACCTAACAGCAGAAACTCATTCGGATTGGCTAAATTGGGGTGTGTGGCCTAACATGCAAAGGAGTTCCTGCTACAAAAAAAGCCAAGGGTTTTGACAACAAAGTAAACAGAATAAGAAGCAAAAGGTGGGTGTGACTGGATGACCACACTTCTGGTAACATGGGGTGTGTGGCCTAATATGCCAATGAGCTGTGCTATCAGGGGTGTGGCCTAATATTTCTGCTGATGGGTGTGGCCTATTATGCTAATGAGTTCCTGCTGGGCTTTTTCTACAAAAAAGCCCTGGGAACCATTGATTACTGTTTGTAATCATATGGCATAACAGTTTGCTTTTAAGAGCAATTCCAAAGGAATATCCATGCTTATATATTATAGCAAAGTTACACAGAGCTCCAGTAGCAATTTAAAGAGTAATGACATTTATTTCACCATAAGCTTTCACAAATCAGAGCTCACTTCTTCAGATGCATGAGGTGCTTATCCACTAGGCCTGATTTTATTGGGGGGTGTGTGTGTTACGAGCAAGCCAGTATAAAATAAGATTCAGTCAATGTAATCCATTCATACAGACACTCCTAACTAACAACAGCAAAGCAGAACACACAAGTCTCAAACATTTGTAAGGGTGGGATATGTAAGTAATTTTAGTTATTGTTTTGAGTTATAATGTATTAATGTAAATAAATAAAACATGATATTACAGATCATGCAACAACCACCTCACTGTTTCATACTATGGGATTCAAGTACAGGCCTCACTTCTGTTTTTTCCCCTCTGCAACATTTCTTAAGAAGTAAGCATCCAACTCAGCACTGAAGTTAACTTCTTACATGAGCAAAACAACAAGATGATACAAAACTGGGCATTTCAAGCTCTCAACATGCAGTTTTAATATGCACCAGTGAAACTTGCAGCCAAAGGAACAGAAGCATGCACTAAACTGAAAAGATGCTTTCCTAACTGAATGCAGCCTGGAAAGAAAAGATTCTATGCACAACTACACAAATACTTATCAACGTATAAAAACACTTCCAACCTATCTGCCTGCCTCACTACAGCTGATGCAGTAGGTCTAGCAAGCACCAAGTGGCCAACAGCATAAGTGTTGCAAAAAACCTATTGTTCTAAAGAATATATGCCACTAGTCTTTTTTTCCCCTGAAGGACACTTTAATGCTTTTTCACTACAATTTTACTTTATCAATCTTTAATATGGGGCTGGCTACAGAAAATGGATTCCTGTTCTGCCTCCAGCCAGTTCAGGCTGAAAGGTACCACAATGGCACCTGAGAGCAGAAGTTTTGCTAATCTTCTGCAACCTTGCACCCATAAATACAGCACTCAGAAGCTTCTTGCTCCTGAACATTTAAGGGGCAAGACAGTCGTCCCCCTGCTTGCTGTAGGTGTTAGAAAGATTGAAGGTTAAGCAGTGTCTCAAGCCTCTGCAAGCATTTCACATTTTATTGCAAGCAAAACACAAATAGTAGTTACATCATCTGCCTAAAATACTTCCAAACTCCAATCCAGTCAGTGTGGTTGCCATGGAAAAAGGGCAAATTAAACACGCTGTCCTTTGATAACACATGTAGTCTAGAAGCACCGAGCATATACTTGCTTCAAGGGCAGGAGAAAAACTGGAAGCTTTTACAAATTACTAAAAAAATGTAGGCCATTGCTTTGATGTGGCAAACTAGAAACATTGCTGGCCCTTGCTGTGCTCACATTCAGAAAGGCATCAGAAGCAGAAAGCATATTTTTATACTTTTCAGCCACACTCATCTTAACCACACATTTTTAATCTAATCTAAACACTCTCAAATCAACCAAGGCTCTTTTTCAACCTATAGTCTATCTTACAACACACAATAATTCGAGCACAAAGCCACCACAGGCACCATTCAAATTCTGCAGTCAGTCAAGCTGGCTATAGACAGCACACCATACAACAGCAGGACAAAAAAGGCAGTCAGGAACATTTTTCACTAGAATCACCTTGACAAAATACTGTAGTTTTAACCAGATCAAATGCATTATACAAAAGGTAAGCCAATGAAGCACCAGCAGAAAACTCTACAACTTCCACAGAGTCAGCTCAACAGCATCAGTGCGGGCTTGATCCTCCTCCTCTAATGGCTGCCTCAGCAGCATCTCTTAGGGTTCACAACAACTTCTTGTTTTCTTGTTTCCCTTGCTTTCCAGCAAGCAATCACTGCTGCTTTGTCCTGGGAAGGAGACAATGAAGTTTACCCTCAACATATTTCTTTTTTCAACTGTGCTCTGCAGAAGAAGTGGGGAGGGGGGGAAATGGTATGGATCCTAGCTGGCTCAGGAACGCGGGGTGTGGGGGTGCGGCACAGGCGGCGCTGGAACAAGGCAAGGGGGGGCGTTAACTAATGTTGTTGTACTAACTTTACCAGTTCAGTTTACCAGCCCAAGCCGTTATCTTTAAGGGCAGAGAGAAATTCTGCCCACCCCCTTAAAAGTGCAGCTTGCATTGTATTACAACAACCTAACAAGGCTAATATACTTTCACATAAAAGGGCCTCTTCTGTATTGCAAAATAAGCCACAAGAAAGTTTTGCCATGCAGAAATTAAGCACACTGAGGCTAAGCTAGGGTGGAGGAGAGAGAGAAAAGAAAAGAAGAAAAGGAGGAACAAAGCCAAGAGGGGAGATTGCCGGGTTGTTTTTTGTTTTGTTGTTTTTAGCATTTGTTACTTCCCACTTCTCTGTAACGTTTCCCATAACAATATAGGTTTGCATTTGTATAGGGTTTTATTGATCCCCCCTTTCAACAAGAGAGCACCGCCTAAGAATCCCAGCGTTATAAAATATTCAAGGCGCTATTTACACCCAAGATTGATCACCGGCATCGCAGCCCGCCGCTGACAAGGAGAGGAAGTGGCCGGGGAGGAAGTGTCCAAGGAGGGCGCCGGGAATGGGAGCCGCGCTCCAATTCACCCTTTACAGGTCCTCCTTTCCCAGAGGGACGACGACCCCCCCCCCCGCATCATCCCCCAGAAAAGGAAAGCGGGAGGGGGGAGAAGAGAGGAAACAGGAGGGGGCCGCCCCGCTCAAGATGAGGAGCCAGAGTTGGGGAAGAAGGGCCCGGGGAAGAAGCGGAAGGGGGGTGGGGAAGCCCCTCCGCTGCCTGGCACGCCGCGCTGGGGGGGGCGAAGGGACGGGGAGCGCCGCCACCGTCCTCGGCTGATCCTCCAGACGAGGGGCCAAGGCAGCCCGGCGGTGGCGGCAGGCAAGCCCGCCCGCGGTGTCCCCAGCAGGCACCCGGAGTCGGAGGGGAAGGTGGGCCCTGGGTCCCTTGCAACCCGGGGTGCTGGAGTGGTCGCCTGGCCGCAGCCGCCCTCTGCAAGCACCCTTTGGCGAGCGCCACAGCTGCTCTCCGGGCCCGGCCCCAGCAGGGCTTCGGGGGCTGACTGCTTGGGGGGGGCTGCACAGCCGCCCTGGGCCGGGCCTCGCTGGGCCTTCGGGGGAGCCTGGCGCAGTGTCCAGACCCTGTGGACAGGAAGGGCCCGCCGTGCAGGAAGAAAGGGCGTGGGGGGCGCAGCCGCCCCTGCCTGGCGGCGCTGCCCTCCGCCCTCCCCCTCCAGCGTTGGGGGCGCCCGGCGGGGGCTCGGGCTCCAGCTCCATGGCGGGCCGGCCAGTCAGGCAGGTCCCCTGAGGGGAGGCGGCGGGGGCAGCTGCCTGAGACTGACCCGGCGCCCAAGCGCCCCCATCGCTCGCTCCTGTCAGCGCCGCCCTCGCCGGTGCTCTGCCCGGCCTCGCCTCCCTCGCAGGCGCTGCTCGCGCGCTCTCGCGGTCGCCACTGGCTGCCTGACCGGCCGGCCGGCGGAACCACCACACCCCCCTCCGCCTCTCCCCCGACTGCGCACGCGCGGCCCCTCCTCTCGGGCACGCCGGGAAGCGTAGTCCGCGGCCAGCCCGGGAGAATCCACCATTCAGCCTGGCGAAGGGGGGAATGTGGAGAAAAGGATCCGCCAAGCAGCCTTCCTCCCTAAGACCGTCGGTAACCTTTGTTTCTTATCTGTCCCCTCTGCTCCATGGGCACAATAGGCTCTCCCAAGAGGGGCCAGGAGAGCTCCCGCCTCTGTTGAATATTCATTTCACTCCTGAATATGAATCTACGCTGCCCACCGGGCAGGAGGAGGAGAATACACATCGCCGAGCGCACCGCCCGGGGTCTGCGGGACGACGTGTGTATAGTACAGCGACATGATCTGATGCCCTTGCTTGCCCCTAGCTGATACCCACGAGGGGGCCTGGCTCCCGTTCTCCTTTCCTGTCCTGCAGCTGGTGGAAGCGCCAGTGGCAGAAGGGGGACTGGGAGAACGAGGAGGAATTGTAAAATGAGACGAACAGATTCAGCAATTACCGTGTATTTTCCTTGCAGAAGACGGATTCAAACAAAACAGAAGGGGGGGGGGGGGGAGGGAGATTTCTGCTTGGACTGACTGGTTGTGGTCACCACTCCCAAAGCCAGACGAACGCTTCAGGACATCGACTTTTCAGGAGAGCCATTTCTGTCACATGGATTTTGGCGGCTGTATCAAGCCAAGCTCTACGAGTCCTATTAAATCCAAGCCTGATACCATGAAACCTGTATAGGAAATGCCAAAGAATTTCAAATAAATAACTTCCCTTTTGTGGAAGAAACGCCCATTAGTGATATTACTGTGGCACGGGAGGGGGGCTTTAGTGGTGGGCCCCCAGAATTACTGCCACCCCCCGCTGGGCCCCCTGCCGGAGGCAAGGAAAAGGTGGCTCTCGCCCCGCTCGAGGTGGACGGGAGCCATTCCTGCCGTCGGAAGCCAGCTGCTCATCTGTGCCACCGGAAGCCAGCCCGCCTTCCCCCGAGCGCTGGATCTGCGGCAGCTGCTTCTGTCGCCCATTGTCTAAGACCACCTCTGCTGTTGCAGCAAAAGCAGAAGAGCCCTATGGCATCCTAAAGAGAAATTTATTGTATAAACTTGCGATGTTTTGAGCCCAATTCGTTCGAGTGCCACGGGACTCTTGTTTTAACATGGGGGGGGGGTGCTCGCTCCCTGAGTTCGCCATCCTCTACTTTTTTGCTCCATCCTCCGTTCTCCCACTAGGAGGCAGGGTTGCAGCAAAAATAGAGAGATGCTGCATGGTGAATACTGGCAGGCTGCTTCAAACTGGTACAGAGAGAACCGTTTCCACAGCCGCATCCCTTTGCTTTCTTGCTTGCCATGCTGGTTTATCAGCGAGCGGAGTATTCAGCACATTTGGATCTTTCCGCACCTGTTCATTCATCCCTAGTCTGATGGGATGCAGTCCCCTCCTATCACCAGGGTCCCAGCTCATTGTTTTGTGTGGGTAAATCAGGCCTTCTTAACAGACATGGAATTTTCCCCCAATGCTGGGTTGCCATTCCTGGAACAAATTAAACCCTGGAAAAGATAATGCAGAGAAGCAACTCTCTTGGTGCCCCATACACTGACCTATCTCACAGGGTTCGGGTGAGAATAACAGTGACAGACAGTGTAGAAACCCTCAAGAATGCTGTCCTCAGCTCCTAGGTGGAACAACAGGGTACAAGTGGAGTAAATAAAGAAAGGGGACAAAGAGTGCCAAGGGCACTTCCAGAGTGACACAATAGTCACAGCTATTTTTCATTCATCTGGAGTTTATTTGGCCCATGCATGTTCATCTGTTGAACATATTTCTGGGCAATGTCTGCAGTACAGATTTCTCCAGGCAGGCCTTCATTCCCAGAACAGACTGTGAATACTCTTATGCAAATCACGTTAATGCTATGTTAAGGAGGCAGTATATTTTCCGGCACTCAGTCAAACAAAATAGCTGGGAATCAGCACCTTGTTCCACCGAGGAGACTTACTTTCGGCCCATCTTCTACCTGCATTTCCACCCATGTAGCAATCTCTACCAAAGGGAAAATTTATCCAAGCCAAGGAAGAGCCCACAATCCAAGAAGGAGGAAAATTGTTACACCATTGGGTATGTGAAAAAGCACTGGTACAAATGGGAAGCCTCCTCTTCCATTAAAGAAGAACAGTTTGGCACCTGCCAACATCCCTGTGTGTTGAGGGCTACAGGCTTGGTTTATACATGTAGGGGAAGGAGGTCGTTGGGAGTTGAACTGGTAAATTGCACCACTTGACTGCAAGCCAGGTTCGAAATGTGGCTTCACTTTATAAACTTTATGCAAACAGAAAGCTAGCACAGCAGGGGAAAGCTTCTACATCACATTTTGCTTCCTGTGCTGGTTCTCTCTTTGCAGGGAGTCCTTAACACAGGGAAAATTCCAAGATCTGGTGATGCACCTGTCCTCTGAAGTCATGCAGTGCACCCTGTCACCTCTGTGTTTCACCACAACATTCCTACCGCATTTTCCTGCATGCTTTAATCATCTCTTGGTGGTGGTGGTGGTGGCGGCGGCAGCGGCGGTGGCGGCAGCCTCTCTCCAGGCTGCTAAAATAAGCAGCACTGCCCCCTCCGGCCCTGTCTCTCTGCAGAGGGCATCAGTGGTGAAAAGGGAAAAGGCCGAGCCCTACCAGGAGGGCCCAATAAATCTGGCATCCTGTTTCCAGCAGGGTCATCCAGAAAGTTAACCAATTCTTCCTCCCCCATCAAGTCCAGGAGGAAAAGAACTGACTTAAGCAAGTTTAAGAAATATTTTGTAGTGCAAAGGAGTGCAATGGGTCCGGCATCCAACTGGTTTAGCCCTGGAACCTGTTTCTAGTGTCAAGGTCAGCCGTGAATCATGAAATCAAATTGAAAATCAAATAGTCTTTCAGCCCTGACCTGGATAGCCCAGGCAAGCCCAATCTCATCAGATCTCGGAAGCTAAGCAGGGCCGACCCTGGCAAGTATTCTGATGGGAGACCTCCAGAGAGTACCAGAGCCAGGAGGCCAGAGGCAGGCTATCAAGCCACTTCTCTGAATGTCCTCCATGCCCCAGTAGGAGCCCCCAGAGGTCACCATGACTTCCAGGCAGGGGCACACCCACCCACACACCAATGCAAAAAACCCTCCTCCCCCCGAAAATCATAGTATAGTCTTTCTGAGCATGTGTCCAGTGCCATTCCCTTCCCCATGAATATTCACGGTCAGGAGGGTGGGGGGAGGTTCGACAAGACCCAGCGGCCCCCTCTAGATATATTCCAGGTTTGGTTGCAAGGGGGGGAGGGGTCTCTTTTCCTGCACTTCGGAAAATCCATAGCCATACCATCTACCCCAGAGCAAAGATCACCGGCTTGCGTTCTGCTTCAGGCGCCAGCGCCCATCATTCTCTTCAGCACTGAAGGGAATTAGCAAGCCGGGCAGAGAATGAGGGGCGCCGTCAGCAGAAACCTTGCACTGTTTTGGAACGCGGGGAAGACTGCTGTCCCCCGCCCCGGGCAGGGCTCGCTTTGAACGGATCGCAGGTCGTCCCAGGAATCCTGGCCTGGGGCCGCCAGCCAATCGGATCGCGAGCGCTGCAGATTCCCAAAGCCAAGCCAGGGGGGCAAGGCGGGGCACCGGGGGAGCCGTCAGCCTTGGCGCCGTCTTCTGAAACCAAGACCGCTTGGCAGGAGCCGCGCCGCTGGGCGTCGAATCAAAATGTCACTCCCACCCCCCAGGCATAGCTGCCCCCCCCCCGCCCAATCTACGCTCTTTTTCCTTGGACCCGACGGGAGGCGCCTGCGCCTTCTGGACGCAGTTCTTCGCGCCTGAGAAGTCCCCGGCGCTGAGCTTGCAAATGCAAACCCGAAGGGGTCGTTTCCTCTTGCACTGTTGCACACACAGCGTCCGAGAGGACTTTTTGTTCTGCCGTTTGACACACTGTTGGGAAAAGCCGGACTCTTCTGGCGCAATCGGTCGTAGTCGAATTCTGCGTGCGGCTCCCTCCTTCCTTCCACCGGGGGGCTTCCTGATCCTCTCCCATCCAGGCTTCTGTAAGGTCCAGGCCCTGCTCCGATCACAGCAGAGGGCCCGGTGACCACATGGCGACTGGCAATAGGCTCAGAAGAGACCCGAGATGGCCGGCAGGCCAAGGGATCCCCGGTCACAAATGGCCGCGTTGGCACTAACAAAACTGGGTTTTTGAGAGGGCGAGAGACGAATACGGACCCCAGCTTTGGGACGTACTAAAACTAAAGACAGCGATTTCCCATTGGGAATACATGAGTGCCCATAGAGAATAATGGAGAGTAGGCTTGCCCAGAGGGGATAGTGCAGTAAAGAATTGCCAATAGAAAATCCATAATTACCAATAGAGAATTCATGACTGCCCATAGGGAATAATGGAGAGGTCGCTTGCCCATACGGGATTATGGAGTTCATAGTTGCCAATAGAGAACCCATAATGCCAATAGAGAACCCATGACTGCCCATAAGGAATAAGGGAGAGGACGCTTGCCCATAGGGGATAATGGCGTACATAACTGCCAATAGAGAATCCATGATTGCTCATAGGGAAATAATTGTGAAGAGAGAATCCATGATTGCCTATAGGCAATATTGCCCAAAGGTCATTCCGGCTCTCCCAGCTCTCGTTAGGGGCTCTTTAAAAAGTTATGCCCCCCGCTGCTATCCGCAGCGGCTGCAATGGCTGCGGGGACGGGGCGAGAAACGTTCCACCGCCTCCCTCAGCCCCGGGGTGCTGGCCTTGGATACCTATGGGCAAATTCCACCTCTAGCGTGTGATGTCCGAGCGGTCATTCCGGCTTCCCCAGCTCTCGTTAGGGGCTCTTTAAAAAGTTATGGCCCCCGCCGCTATCCGCAGCGGCTGCAATGGCTGCGGGGACGGGGCGAGAAACGTTCCACCGCCTCCCTCAGCCCCGGGGTGCTGGCCTTGGATACCTATGGGCAAATTCCACCTCTAGCGTGTGATGTCCGAGCGGTCATTCCGGCTTCCCCAGCTCTCGTTAGGGGCTCTTTACGAAGTTATGGCCGCCGCTGCGGCGGCGGCGGCTGCAACGGCTGCGGGGGGCGGGCGAGAAACGTTCCGCCGCCTCCCTTGTACATTTTCCACGGTCAGTCGGCTGCCTAGATTTCCTTTCAGAAGAAGGCGGGATCGATGGCCATTAATCCATTAAGTTGCCCATCCAGAACGTCCTTCTATAGTGCGGCAGTTGCCAACATAAAGAAAGGGTCACAGCTGGGGGGGGGGGGGCGCTCCGAATGCCCGGTCCTCCAGGGACCCCCGCAGCCCCGGCGCAGCTCCACTTACAGCTCTTGTTCTCTGATAGATTCCTTCATTAGCCGCCTCTTCAGTACCCTGTTTCAAAAGGTGTGTACAGTCTGTCAGTAAAACATTCCTAAAGACAACACCAATACCATTACCCTAAATAGCACCGAGTGAGCCGGGCTTGCCAAGGAGGTTTTTTAACCCTATCTCACCTCCCACCCCCAGGCAGGCAGGAGGGCATGGAAGAACAGCTGGGGGGGGGGGGCTTTCAGGACTAGAGAAATGCGCTTCGGTTTTCCGCTAGTCTTCGAACGAGAAAGCGGGACTTCGACGAGTCTTGTACGCGACGTCTAGTAAACAATTCCCTCCCCTCGGCTCCACCTTCTGCGTCACCTCCAGTATGAAGTGTGTCTTCACCGACGGATTCCAGGTGTCCAAACGGTGCAACGGTGCATCTGAGACAGCCGCTTGTGCTTAACAAACCAGGATTGCGATTAGCATATTTAGGAGCAAGAGAAGGGGGGGGGAGATAATGGGAAACAGAACGAAAATCTTAAAAGAAGGAAGGAAGGAAGGAAGGAAGGAAGGAAGGAAGGAAGGAAGGAAGGAAGGAAGGAGGAGATGCTGCATTTGTTGACTGGCCCCTGCTTCGGCCCACTGGAGGCTGGAATCCCCTTCCCGAGGGAGAGGGGGGGAGCTGCAGGGTGCTCCCTGGTGAGTTCGGATCGGGACCCGGTCAGCTACGTCTGGGTCCCAGGCTCCCTGGACAGCTCTTGAGTCTTGACTAACTTGCCTCGAACCCGCCCAGGGCCTCGGGGCGGGCCGGGGGCTGAGTCAACTCCGCACCAGCCCACAGGCCGAAGGCGAGCTGCGGGTCTCACCCCCCCCCCCCCCCCGCAGCACTCCTGGCCTCGGTCCCCCTGTCCGTCCCGCGGGGGAGAGTATCGAAAGCATTCCTCCGCAAGGGGGCGACTTCGGGGAGCGCCGGCTGGCCATCCCGGCAGGTTCTTGCCCGTGCGCCGGGAAGCGGAGCAGCGGCAGCAGCAGCAGCAGCCTTGCTCTCTCCTGTCCCGTCGCGGTCCTCATCTGGCAGGCCTGTCGGGCAGGGAGCCAAGGGAGGCCGGGGCGGGCCTGGCACGGGACAGGGCAGCCGCCAAGGCTGGTGTGGGGATTTCCCTCCCTTCTTCTGACGTCAGCGCCAAGCGGAGCCCCCGCCGGCCGCTGCGGCGATCGGGTAGCCGGAGAGTGTCCGATGCGAGCCCCGGGAGAGGAGAGGAGACTCCGCCTTCTGCAAAGCTTTGGGAGGCGGGACCCCCCCAGGCCGAAGGCGGGGGCGCCGCCCGTCGAGGAAGCCCCTCCCCGCCCGCCTCTCTCCCTCTCTCCCCGGACCGAGGCGCAGACCAGGCAGAGTGACCGGAGGCGGTGGACGGTCGGCGGCCCGGACCTACCGTCGGTCGGTGCCAACCCCACTCCCCTCCCTGCCCACCCGCCCCCCCGCCGCGGCCATGCCAGGGCGCTCCGGACAAGGCCGCCTGCGGCTCCCGTTCCTGCTGCTGCTGTTCTCCGCCTGGGCGCAAGGGAAAGGCAAGGTAGGCGCGCACCGCCTGGCTGGAGCTGCCCTCTGTGGCCCCCCGACCGACCGTCACGGCTCTCTTTGCCTGGAGCGGCCGAACCCCCCAACCCCGCCCCAGAAAACGAGCTTCTCGCTTCCTTTCACGGCACGGAAAGGAACGGATCGGGCCCTCTTTCGGGTCGCATAACGAACTAACCCTCTGCGGCGAACCTGGAAAAGCCGCTGCCCGCCTAGACGAACCCCTCCCCTCGCGGTGGTCCCGTATGGATGACGAGAAGGGGCATTTGTAATGCCACTGAGCATTCTGGGAGCCTTGACGGTCACGCTCCTCGCCCAGGGTCACCGAAGGCAGAAAACTCCCGCTGGGTCCCCGTGCCTGATCAGGCGCGGTTCTTCGACTGAGACGACGGGGAGGGGTGGGGTTTGTTTTTTAAATGTTTGCATTGTTCTTAGATTTCGTCCCGCCTTTCCTCAAAAGTTCGCGGGGACAACCTGCAGAGAGGTTACGGGTTTCTGCAGAGGCTGGGGACTCTCCAGCCATGTAGAAAAATCCCGGTTTGCAGAAGAGGATCGAAAGAGGGTGCACTCGGGCATTCCAGGCAGCTGAGGTTAATAGAATGGGGGACCAGACCGAAAGGCGGGCAGTAATCGGGCATTTCGAGCCCTGAACAGCGCCAAGTAGCCTGAAGGGGGGGGGGCAGAACTAGTTTTTTGCCCCTCCTTGCCCCCTCCCAGCGCAAGATACTGGGAGCTCTTCAGGGATCTGTCCTCTTGGAAGCTTCCTCTGCCCCTCGTTTGAGGATCCCCCCCCCCGCCAAGATCTCGTTCCAGGACAATGGCGCTGGCCCCTCTTTAAGGGACTGGGAGTTGAGAAGAGGGTCGGGGCATGGGGGCCAATTCCCCCCCCCCCAAACTCTCCCATACCTGCTGCAGCGCACGGAAGCAGAGATCCTGGTCTCTTTCCCCCGCAGCAAACTCAGGGGGAATTTCAGACAGGTGCTATCTCCCGGTAGGGAACCGATTCTCAACCAGGTTCTGGTTTCTGCTTACCCGGCTCCGATCCTCAGCTCAGCTGTCAACACTGCAGCATCCGCGGGCTAAAGAGTTAGTGTGAGCTAGCTCACAAGGGCCCGGCGGTGTCCCAGTTGTTTCTCCCGTCCGTCGGCCTGCAGCGCCGTCCAATCTACCCACCCCCACCAGTGTTCCCTCTCAGCTGAGTTAGTGTGAGCTAGCTCACAAGTTTTTAGCCTCCGGCCAAATCGTTCGCTCACAACTTGAATGCCAGTAGCTCACAAAGTAGAATTTTTGCTCACAGGACTCCACAGCTTAGAGGGGGCATTGCCCACCACCCCAGCGCAATTTGAGAAGCGGTGGATCACCCTGGGATCTGGGATGGGCCCTCTGGGAGGGGGAGGGGAGGGTGTTCGGGGGCCTCTCTGTGGGGCGCGAACCGGTAGGAGGGGTGGGGAGATCCCTTCCACAATTCCCAGGGGAAGAAAGGCCGGGGCTTGGATTTCAGAAGGGATTGGGGGGGGGCAGTTGCCCTGAGTCCTTGTGTGAACCGCAGGTCTGTTTCGAGCGTGGCTTTCTCGGCCTGGGTGGATCCTGCTGGCCCAGGAGGACTCCCACAGCCAGCGTCGGCAAGCCGCTGAGGCGGTCTCTGAGCGCGTGCAGAAGGCGCGCCACGCCCGCCGGCCGCCCTGCCTGCCTGGAGCGGGCCCCCGAAGTCGAGGCTGCTTCGGACAATCTTCGGCTGATCCCCTTTGCGTTGGTTGGCCGCATACGGGCCCGGCGGCAGCCGCTGTCCGGCCAGGGAACTGGAGCCTCCCGCTCTCCGCGGCTAAAACGCGGTCCCGGAAAGGGCGGCGCGGTGGATCGGCGCTCTCCGGGGCCTCCTCTGCGAAGCGCGCGGACCAGGGAGCCAGTCCCGGGGCCCTCCGCTCGCTTTCTCCGGCCGGCCCTGCCGCGCTCCGCCTTCCGCCGGCCTGTTCCGCTCCGGCTGCACACGGTGCGCGGGCGGGCGGCCAGCAGCTCCTCCGAGGGCCGTCCGCGACCTCTTTCTCAATCGGAGGAGGCCGGCCGGCTCGCTCGCTCGCTCTCCTCCCCCAGAGCTTGCTGGGGGACTGAGGAAGCCTCGATCGCTCTGCTCTCGCACCCACGCGCAGCCGGGAAGCCAGGCCGAGCAGAGCCTGTGCGCAGCGCATGGCTGGGCCACGGTGAGGTCGAGGGCAGCCCCCGGGGACTGGTTTTTGCGCCTCCTCCAGCTTTAACTTTTGGGGGGGCGATTTTGAAACACTTGACTTCTTGGGGACCACGAGGAAGAAAGACGGCTCCCCTTTTTCTGAGGGGTCCATGTTCCCTCCCCACGCAAACACGTCGCAGGCCAGAACAGCAAGCCTGGAGTGGGGCCGGTAGCTTTCCCTTGTTGATGCTGAGCAGTCAAACAGCCTTACCCAGCCTGTCCCTCCCCAGGCTTTGGTAAAACTGCAGGGCCATGGTCAAGTCAAGGCACCAGAGAACCGGGTGGGACCCAGCAGAAAGGACAACGGTAATTCCCTTTGACGACAACAACAACAACAACGCCACACTAGAAGAAGAAGAGACTGGTTTATACCCCACCCTTCACTACCCTAAGGAATCTCAGAGCGGCTTACAATCTCCTTTCCCTGCCCCTCCCCACAACAGACACCCTGTGAGGTGGGTGGGGCTGAGGGAACTCTGACACAAACTGCTCTTTCAGGAACAGCTCTGAGAGATCTTTTAACTAACCCAAGCTCACAGCAGCAGCTGCATGTGGAGGAGTGGGGAATCAAACCTGGCTCTCCCAGATTAGAGTCCGCGCTCCTAACCACTACACCAAACTGGCTACACCAACTATGTGAGTAGTGCTTCACAGAGTACAAGGTCTCTGCCCCATGCTCCCGAGAATCAAACTACTGAGGCAAGGAATACCAGAAAGGTATGGGAGGGATAGGAGCTGCGGTGGCTCAGGTGGTTAGATGCTGAACTGCAGGCTGTGGAAGGTCAGTAGTTCAGCAGTTCGAGACCCGGGTGCCGCATGACGGAGTGAGCTCCCGTCTCTAGTTCCAGCTCCTACCAACCTAGCAGTTCGAAAGCAAGAAATTGCAAGTAGATAAATAGGTACCACTTCGGTGGGAAGGTAATAGCGTTCCATGTACCTTGGTGTTTAGTCATGCCGGCCACATGACCACGGAAACGTCTTCAGACAGTGCTGGCTCTTCGGCTTTGAAACGGAGATGAGCACCGCAACCCTAGAGTCGGATTCAACTGGCTTTCGAGCAAGGGAACCTTTACCTTTATGGGAGGGGTAGGGAGGCAATCATAAACAGGAAGAATCTGTGTTCATATTCTTCAAATGGTGAGTGAGATTTGGAATGCCTGGGAGACACGTGTCACACCCACATGGCTTGCATTCTGCACATCAGTGATATATTTTTCTCATCTCTGCAGCACCATCTCCAAATGGCACTCATTGCTCAGCAGTTAATCAGTGCGTTAACCACAGATAGAGCTGACTTCATACTAGGGGGGTTCCAAAAAGAAGTCTTGACACCCTAAATGCATTGTGGGAAGCCGCAGCGCCATTATGAATGACTGATGGGGATGCAAAATCCAGCACGTGCCAGATGAGGCCTTGCTGTTTGTTCCTGTCTGGAAAACCACAAACATCCTTCCTGATCAGCAGCCACTCCAGAGCAAGCAGGAGCCTTGAGGATTCTTGGATGGGCTGTGCTCTGCCAGATAACAAAGGCAAGAATGGATGTCTATGTAAACTTTATTGCATTGGCTCAAAGCCTTCACAAGAATGGATGTAAGCTTACAGAGGTCAGCTTCTCTCCTGCATCTGGAAAGAAGGCAGCCCACTCCCTCTGTCCCTGGCATTGCCAGTTGACACTGAATCTTTGTGGAGCAAAGCCTGATCAAGGCCATAAATGTGCTTCAGGCGGTTCTGGGGGGACAGGAAAGGGACCGGGTTTTGGAAGACAGGATCTGGAACGGCTGGCTCGGGAAATAACCATAGAGATAATTGTTGATAGAGGGGTTTCTCTGGCATCTTGGGTATGAGAAAAACAAATACTGAGATCATGTTCATCTGCTTAACCCCTTGCCCTTACCTTCTACCAACTCTGACTCTGCTCTTTCAGAGGGCTGTTGTACACAGGCAACTGCAGAGTTCTCATTGCCACTCTCTCTCTTTGGGTCATGATTCTGACTGCCAAGAAAAAGCTTCCCAGACCTGCCTTGTAGATCTGCCTTCTGTTATTCTTTCGGGGGCCCATTTATTACATCACCAGCTATATGATTGCAGAGGTTGCTTATCTTATTGCCTCTTTGCAGGGTATAGAGGGGAAGTGGCAGGCAGCATCTGCTTTGGAGGACAGCCGCCCTGAAACTCCAGCACCTTGCAAAGTGCCAGCACAGGCTGCCCAAGAGCCCCTGAAAGTGGAATTTGAGGGAAGTGGAGCTAGCAGCGGGGGGGGGGGGGGGGGGGGAGATATTCCATCCCCCAACCTTCAGTGTCTGGAAGTGGCTTAAGCAAACAATGGCCTGCTGGAGAGGAATCTGCTGTCCAAACTGTCTGGGTCATAACAGAAGCAGGGCTGTGGATGCTGCACAGCTGAGCGGGTCTCCCCTGCCCCCAGCTCAGACTCTAATGGAAGGAGTATGTTGGCATACCAAGAGCAGAGAGAGGCATACACCCTTTATTCCAGACCCTAAAATTAGGGGTCTGCAACCTTTTGCAAATTAAATAGCCAAATGATATCAAAATTCAGAGCAAGCAATGAACAAAGAGACAGTATAAGAGAGCTTATTTATATAACTGAAAATGTAACGTTACTTATAATTGCCAGGCTGATCCATAATGTTTTTGCAGTCCATTTGTTGGTTGCCTTGAGGCCTTTCTTAGGAAGCAACTCTTATGTGGTCTCATAATAATACACAGGAGCACCCTGCACAATTGGGCAGGATTCACATGGATTCCTGGCAACTGTTCCCCTCTATCACTTCCATTTCCATAAAGCATCTCTAAGAAGCTTTGTAGATCCCATAAAATCCGGATGGTATCCACTGCTGAAATCAGGTATATCACAAAGTTCCAGCAATGGAGCATCTCTAGCCCAAAGTACTGGTCTGGTGAATCATAGAATTTCATGTATCTCACTTGAAGTAGCAGCAGCAGGCAAATGCCATTGTGAAGATCACAGACAGGGCTTCAAGGAAACAGACCTTCTGGTTAATGGGATTATGGATGTAGTGTAGAAACTAGGTAATTTATTTCTATCTTCAGCCTCCTGTTGTTTAAGTAAGCACTAATCCATAAATGAGTTGCCCTGGCCTGCTTTGTGTAGCAGAATGTCTTCTGGCAAAATCAATGTTGATTTGTCTTCATCAAGGCTTGTTCTTTTATATGATTAACAATGTTAGTTTCAATCATGCTTTTCATCAATTTTCCTGTAACAGAAGTCAAACTCACAAGTCTGTAACTTCCTAGATGGATCCCACCTATTACATTGGCTAGATGATTAGAAAGTAACCAATGTAACACCATTATTTAACAGAAATCCAGTGGCACCTTAAAGACTAAAAATATTTATTCCAGTATGAACTTTGGTGAGACACACTCATTTCATCCGATTCATGGAGTGTACATCTATATGAGATACAGCTACAGCTACAATTAAAGATACACGCAACAGAAAGGTAGGAATGGGAGGTGTCACAAAGAGAGGCCAGTTAGAACCAATAACCAAAGAGTATTCAAAGCGGGTAAGGACTACTCCCATCTCAGATGAAGAAAGCATGTGCACATGCATCTGATGAAGTGAGCTCTTACACAATCTTGCTTTGCTGTAACAGATCAACACAGATTCCTTTTGGCATTAATGTAGCCCTAGATTTTAGATGGGATCCAAGGGGGCTCTGGAAAAGTAGAAACTCCACTGGGGGCTACGTATCTTTGTTACAAGGCCAGCAATTTCACATTTGAGTTAATCTGATAAGTGTATTGCTAGATAAGACCGATGGTCCCATCTACTCCAGCTCCTGTGTCTCCCCAAACCTTGAAAGGCCCACAGAAGGGACACTGAGCTCTCCCCTGCTGCTGCCCCCTCCCCAGGGACTGGCATTCTGACATTTTGCCTTCGAACATGGAGATCCCATTCAGGCATCATGGCTAACAGCTGTTGATGAACTTTCCCTCAATAGCTATGTCTACTCCTCCTGTAAAACCATCAGATCAAGTGGGCATCATGACATCCTGTGAGTACTATGAGTTGATATGTTCTGTGAAGAAATTCTTTTTCTCCGTTACCCACCAATGTAATCGGTTGCCCCTGAGTTTCGTTATTTTAGGAGAAAAGGTTCTCTCTACTCACAGTCTCCAGACCATGCATAATTTTAAAAACTTCCCTGCCTCCCCTTAGTCATCTTCTTCCCTATACTGAAAACCCCTAAATTATTTAAGAATGCTTGGTTGAACCATCGGCTCTAGTGACCTGTTAAATTGACTCTTTGTCAATTACCTCTAAGTCTTAATCCTTTATTTTGGGATTTAGGATCTGCTATCAGACATAGGCCCCCGTCACACGGGCCGGATATCGCGGGGGGGGGAGGCATGGCTAATTTCCCGGCGACTCGCCGGCGGCACACCACCGGTCCTTCCCTCGGCGCCAGCGGGTAAACGAGGGACCAACGAGGGACCGGAGGGGAATGCCGCACGCCGGCGCGATCACACTACGGGGGTCTGGAGGCAGCCTGTGGCAAACGTTTACTAGTACCTTGGAGGTACTAGTTTTTTAACTTGCATTGTCAGCGGTAAGCCACGGGTGCACTCCACTACCCAGATGTTGGGGTGTGATCGCGCCCAGATAATCCGCCCACCATCCGTGCCTCTCCCGCGGCAACTTTGCCATGTGACCGGGGCCATAGTTCCTCTAATGCCTTTTCCAGAAACAATAGCTCAGGTTAGGACATCTTTTCAGTACTGTACATAGCAAATGCCAATGCAAAGAAATCATTTAGCTGCTCAGTAATCTCACTATCCTCTCAGCAATTCTTTCATTCTTTTGTTATTTAGCCGCATCCCTGTTTAACATCCTGTTCTTGATGTACCTTAAAGACTACAAAATTAGTTTTATCATGGTAATGATTTACTTCTTGAATTCCTTCTTAATTTGATTTACAATGCAATCCTATGCAGGGTTACTTCAATCTAAACCTATAGATTTAAATGCAAGTTGCTAGCTATTATTTCAATGGACTTAGTCTAGAGTAATTCTGTATAACTAGTGACTTGCACATGCTTTGCCAGAATTTCTGCTCCTTTTTATTTGTCAAATTTGGGCAAAACATCCACTCTTTCAAGAAAGCCCTCCTGTCTTTGATTACCACCTTGATTTTGCTGTTAACCATGCTGGCATTCTTCCAGACCTGTTTTACCCTTTTCTAATCTGTGGTGAACATTTTATCTGAGCCTCTGTCAAAGTGATTTAAAATAATCTCCAATTTTCCTGAAACAATTTGACTACCCAGATGCTCAAGCAGATATTCTAATTTCAGTGGAAGTGGGGGCTAAGTATGCCTTAGTTTCTTTCAACTGAACCCTATGTCTCCATCTCAGATTCAGTTCAGACCACGACCAAGTGACTCTGCATTTAAACAGTTGCATAGAGATGTTGCATAGATATTTCACAAGTGACTGCTTTTCCTGCCAGCACCCAAAGACGGCATTCTCTGGTCTAAGCAACTGTTAAAGCACGAGAGCTCTGTCCTTGGCCTTCAATAGCTAACTAAGCCCCACCTTACCCACTCACTGCCATACAAGTGCTTCCTAGCTCCCCACCCTCAACAAGATCTCTATACGCATGCACCACACACACATACATCCCCCCTCCCCAATCTCACACACACACTGCAAGTGTGCTAAGGGGCAATTCTTTAGCAAGATTAGAAACAACAACAATCAGTCTTAGCAAATCGGTTACTCCCACCCTCCCAAGGGAATACCATGTAACCAACCAAGATCTGTGGCATGCCTTGCTCTGGCATTCAGCTGGAAGCCAGACATATATTTGTTTGTGTCTGCATCTTGGCAGGCTGCAGCTGGGAATGAATCTCAGCTGTGCACATGGCAGCCATCTCTTGGCAGCGACATCCTTTGAAGTTTTGGCAATATGTTTGCTTGTGTACTCCAAGGAACACTAGGATTGTTAAAGGTACTGGCAGGCGCTGGATTCTGCCAGCTCCATGGGGGGGGGGGAGCCCCTTTGCTGAACACCTGCTGATGCCTTAGAACTGGGCCAGCTCTCCACACCTGCTTCACTTCTGCACCCTCCACTCTTGGCTCAGTCTTCGGTGGAGTCTCAGAGTGCAGCCCAGGGGGCTGGGGTTAAGTTACAAGGCCAAATTAAGGGGGGCTGGGAGAGCACTGAGCACAGAGCTTATTAATCTCTCTGGGCCCAGCCATCAGCTGGTTCTAGCTCACAAGGAGATGCCAGTATGGGGGCAGCATCCTGCCGCTGAGTGACCTTTGCCAAGCACTATTATTAAAAATGTTTGCTTTATATTAAGCAGGCTTCCGTCAGGCCAAATTGCTTGAATAACCCATATGGTTCCTGTTTAAGGAAGCTGTTTCGAAAACACTGAGCAGTTTGGTTTGCCTACACATCTAAGGAGTGAGAGCCAAACAGTATGCAGCGTGGCCCAAATGTGGCCAGCGGAGCCCTGTCTCCACCCAAGCAGCCCTTCTGGAACCTCTTTCTCCAGCTGCAGAAGTTCTAACCATGCTCACTGGCATGGCTGCTTTCACCACTAAAATTTCTGTACTATAAATTCCCATTTTACAGATGGGAAAAATGAGTTTGGGTGACTTGACCAAAGCCAAGTCATGAGTCCCTAGAGGCTGTAGGATTTCTACCAGGCCAAATCTCTAGCCCTCTGGAATCAGAGGAGTTCTAGTCACAAAGAAATTGTTCTTGGATTGAGTGTTAGCAGTGCGATAGGGCAATGGCAAGGAAGGGGTTCTGAAGAGAGGAGGGCTTGAGAATCCAGTTTCTACACTGGAGAGACTTCTCATTCCTCCTAAGCAATCTCCAAACTGGCATAGTAAAGTGCCCTCAAAAGAGAAAAATATCTCAAGCCTCTTTTACAAGCACAAATCAGGCTTTGTGTTCACAGAAATCGTGCTTTTGTAGAGGTTACTCAAGATCAAGTATCACACATGCTTTTTATGTGTGAGCATAATTATATCCCCCACCACCACCCTGGAAGATCATGTGAAGATATCCATAATTTTTTCTTTAGTGCCAACTATCAAGGAGTCCCACTTCTTTTCTCACATGGATATTTTGCTCTGCCTTGGCTTCCTTACTGCACTGTTTTAGGAGCTTCTCCATAACATCAGGAGGAGGAGATTGTATTTATATCCCGCCCTTCACTACCCAAGTGGGTCTCAGAGCGGCTTACAAACTCCTCCCCCTCCCCACAACAGACACCCTGCGAGGTAGGTGGGGCTGAGAGAGCTCTGAAAGAAACTGCTCTTTTTCAAGAACAGCTGTGCCAGAACTATGGCTTACCCAAGGTCATCCAGCAAGTGCAAGTGGAGGAGTGGGGAATCTCCCAGATTAGACTCCGTGTACTTCACTACACCAAACAGCTTCTAGTCATCCTGCTTCTGTTTTTTACCCAAACTTGGGCTGCAGTCACACACGCTAAATAATCCACTTTCAATCCACTTTTGAATTGGATTTTGCCAGTTCACACCGTAAAAATTCAGTTGGAAAGTGCATTGAAAGTGGATTATTTAGTGTGTGTGACCGCAGCCTTGGTTTGGTAAAATCTTTTTGAAAGATCACAGTCAAAGCCACTTTGGGTGCTGAGTGGACAGAAAGGTGTGATTTCCCCCCCAGCTCTCACCCACATACCACTTTCCTTGCCTGGGCCCCTGTAGCTGCCGTTGCCCCCCACTGGGGGACTTATTTTGGCTTTTAAAAAATGATAATTGATCAATTGTTATGGCATTGCAACATAACAGCTTATCACAACAATGTACTAGTTCCCAGATTTCATTAAACAGTCTCTAGCTCTTTTAGTTGTGCAGTTATAAGGATAAAGGCTGCACATTCCCCCTTATAACTCTGCAACAAAAAGAGCTAGAGAAAAAATGTTATAATGTTGTAGCAAACTAGATGCTACTGATTTTTTAAAAGCCCTCTGGTGAAGTGGGAGAGGGGATGACAACAGGCCCATAGCCATAGTGGGGCATTTGGGGGTGGAGCCCCACCACTCACAAGCTCTGCCCCACCACTTGATGATGCCAGACACTCCCACCCCCAGTGCCCCTGGCCCTGCAGCAGGGGCCAGGCTGGGGAAAGAAAGGGAAGCCGCCCTGCAGCTTCTGGTCAGTTTCACTCTGGGCTGCTCAGCTGTTAGGTTTAACAGCTGAAAGGAGGGGAGTGAAACTGACCAGAAGCCACAGAACAGCTTTCCTTTCCTTTCCTTTCCTTCCCCTCCCCACCCTACAACTGGGGAAGGAAAGGAAAGCTGCACTGCCCCTTTGGTCAGTTTCACTCCTGGAGGACCAGCTGCTAGATTTAACAGCTGATCGGAGGGGACAGGAGCTGACCAAAAGGGAAGGAAAGAGAGAGAGGGCATGGTGATGGTGGTGAGGAAGCCAATCTCTCCCTCCCATAACTTTCCATGGCAGGGGTTGGTTGGTGATGGGGAGGAAGCCAATCTCTATCCTGGGGTTGCCAATTTCCAGGTGGTGGCTGGAGATCTGCACTCCAGATGGACTCTATGGCACTATATCCCACTGAAGTCCCTCCCCTCCCCCAAATCCCTTCCTCCTCCGGCTCCACTCTCAAAATCTCCAGTTATTTATTATTTGTAAGTATAAGCATAAGCATAATGGGTGCCCCACGAGAAAAAAATTTGCCCCACAAAGCGAAAAATCCTGGCCACAGCCCTGGAGGACAGCCACAGAGGACTAAGTCAAGGAAACCGCAGAGAAAACCTCTGTGTGGACACTGTTGCAGCAGCCAATGCCTCTGCGCTGGTAGCAGCAACAAGTACTATGTAGAGAATTGTCTCCACGTGGGAAGTAGCATTAAAATTGCCAAGTGTATGAATGTACACTCCTTTTGAAAATATGGAAGAAAAACATAGTGAATGTTGCATAAGTGGCTAGTATATCAGATAGGGGGACCAGGGATTAGATTCCCAGTAAATCAGAGTTTGTCTTGGGCTAGTTAATCTCTCCCCCAAACTATATTTATTCAATTTAGAACATGTATAGCCTACTTCCCAGGGTTTTTTTTTTTTTAAATGCTGGCTGCCTGGGAATAAAGACCAAATGCATGACATCCTGAACTCCTGGGAAGAAGTGAAATAAAGATGTGACCATAATAACACATATAAGAGGTTGCTTGGTTTGTCACTCACCACACTGCTAATTCCAGCCTTCAAAACCGGGTTGATGCTATTCATCTCATATGGCAGACTGGAGGATCCCACCCCCAAATTAACAGGAATCCATGTTAAGCAGCTTCCTCACTCTCTGCAAAGGAAAACCATGTCGTCTCCTGTCTTTTCCCAGGAAAAAAAATGGAGCAGCTTGGGGAGGGGGGGGGGGATTAGCCATGCTTGTCTGACAGCTGAGAACTGTGGGAAGAAACCCTCAGCCAGCTCCTGTGCACTGCAGCCCAGCTGCTGCCAGCCTCGGAGAGGATTTCTTCTGGTTTCTTCTTGGGAGCTCTGCCCCTAATAAAGGAGAGAAAAAAATACACTCTCGGAATGACTTTGCTCTTGGTCCTCTCACTACAACTGGAAGCCATCGCCTTGTGTCCCCCCAGGGAAGTTTCCTTCGGTTTAGGGCAGGGGTAGCCAAACTTGCTTAACATAAGAGAGCCATATAGACTAAACATCAGATGTCTGAGAGCAGCAAGACATGAACAAATATTACACATTTTTACTGGGAAATATGCAAAATTGCTTTTCATTAACATTAAATGAGACTGCCAAAACGATAACAAAAGTGGTAAAATCAGATATTGATACTGATATTTATTTGTCCAATGATATTTGTTTGCTAATGATATTTAGCTTCCCCAGCCGCCCTGCTGGGAGCCGCACAATATGTGTGAAAGAGCCGCATGCGGCTCCCAAGCCACAGTTTGGCCACCCCGGGTTTAGGGTGCCACCTGAGCAATGCTCCCTCTAAGCTGTGGAGTCCTGTGAGCAAAAATTCTACTTTGTGAGCTACTGGCATTAAAGTTGTGAGTGAGTGATTTGGCTACTGCATAAATTAGTTTGCTCTGGGGCCATCCTTCCTGAGCTGTGACAAAAATGTGTGAGTTGGAATCTAAAAAACTGTGAGCTAGCTTGCACTAACTCAGCTTAGAGGGAACACTGCACCTGAGTACAGAATTAAACTTTGTTGGTCTTAAAGGTGCCACTGGCCTCAAACTGGGTTCTGTTGCTTCAGACCTGTGGAGCTATCCACCTAAATGACAGGAGTAATTCTCTAGAGCACAACCAAAGACACAAGGAAATCTGAGCCTGCAAGGCAGCGGGTACCACCCTGTTTTGGCAGGGCAGGGGTGGCCTGTTGTTCATTTGTTAAGGGGAAAGAAGGCAGTTGAGATTATTATTTTTTAAATGACAGGATTCACAAGTCGTGCGCAAAACTAGGAGTGCGCAAACTGTTTCTTCCCGCTGGGTACCCACCATCTTGATATTCGAGTGAGGCGAACTGTGGAGAAGGAATCTTTTCGCTGGTGGCCTTGCAGTGGCTCTGGACTGTCCTGTCTTTGATGGCACCAGGCCATAGCAGGCCCGTAGCTACAGTGGGGCGATTTGGAGCCTGGTCCCCTGACTTCCATGCAGCCCCCCGCCCCCCCCAGCTCTCTGGGCCTCCCAGAGGACTCCCAACTCTCTGGGCCACCTGGAGGACACTCCCCATTGCCACGCCTTCTCCAAACACAGCTTGCTTCCCTGCATAGGCAAGCAGCATGCAAAGGTTGCAAAAGTGAGTTTTAATTTTTTTTATTTATTTTGTGATGTCAGTGCCCCCTGACTTATTATTTTCTGTGTCTTCAGCCACAAGGTATAGATAGGAACTCTCCGTCTGGGGCAAGTGATGCTCTGTATTCTTGGTGTTTGGGGAGGGGGGGGGGCAACAGTGTCCTGGCCCCACTGCTGGACCTCCTGATGGCACCTGGGATTTTTGGCCACTGTGTGACAGAGTGTTGGACTGGATGGGCCATTGGCCTGATCCAACCTTGGCTTCTCTTATGTTCTTATTTAAGGCCCCCCCACCCCAATTACAAAATCCTGGCTACGGCCTTGGCCATAGAGGGGAATGTGTAGACCACGGCGCTGCGCTTGAAACAAGGCCTGGAAGCTCCCTCGCCTCGGGAAGCAAAGGCCATTTGGCGGCGGCAGCAACTGGGAGATGCGCGTTCGGGCCGTTTTTAAGCCGTTTGCAGCGGCTGCCGCTCCCACGCCGAGGAAGAAGAAAAGCTCCGCTCGCTCGGGAGCAACTGTGCCTTGGCAGGGCCGAGACAGGCGGGACCGGGGCGCTGCAGTCGCCTCCCGGCAAGCAAAGCTGCTGTTCCAGTGCTCGGGCGTTTTCCTCCCGTGGGCTTGGGCGGTGCACAGTAGCTGACTTGGCTTTCGCGCGGCGACCCAGAGGCCTGAAGGAGCCGCCATTCAGCATTGCCAGGGCTGGACACCGGGACGCTAAAATGGGCCTACTCGGCTGCCGTGCACCCCTTGGGGACTTTCTTTTTTTAATGGGGGCGCATGCGGTTTCACTCTGGCCCTTACCCATCGGCGGCCTTTCTTTTGCAGCCCCAGTTCAGGCCCCTCCGCGTGAATTGTTCCGATTCTGTTTTGCTGACCTTGAGCGGAAGTGTGCACGGGGCGCCATCGCGATTCAAAGCGGGCAATAGTGTGGCCACGTGCTTCCAATGGAATAGTAAATCCAGGAGGCCTTTTGGAAGAATACGCCGGCAGCAAAACCCACCCGACGTCGTCCCTTCGGGGCTCTGCCTGCACAGTCGGGTCTTCTGCAAAGGCGAAGACCCCCCCTCCCCCGCCCCGGTCAGAGGTTTTCGCCCCCTGTCCTTTGAGAAATGTCTGCAGATGATACGAGACTTTCAGCAGCTGCCGGGAAGCTGAATATCTCCCCTCCCCTCCGGTCAGCGCGCAGTGGTGCCTTTCTGCTGAGCGGCTAGTTCGCAGGGCTGGCTGCCAGGGCGTCTGTGGGCAGGGCTTGTCCGGTGGGATTGAACTCGGTTTCAGGAGCTCCTTCCGGCCTCCAAACAGGACCAGCCGAGTGGGGAAACTTGGCTGGAGAAAGCCGGCCCGCCCCTCCCTCCAGGGGCCAAGCGTGGGAGGGGCGTACACGATCCGAGGCGGCTGGCTAGACTCGGAATGCATAACTATCAGATGGTCCTTTCATCAGAAATAAAAGAACCCCCCCCCCCCCCCTCCGGTGCGCGCGCGGGGGGGGTTTCTGTTGGAGGTCATCCAAAAAAAAAGAACCCCCCGCCCCCCGTTCCTGGCGCAGGAGGGAGTTATGGAACATATGGGTTACAAATTTGTCTCAGGATCAGAGAGAAACAACACTTTGGCCCTTCTGTATGTCCAGGCCAGGTAATACTGTCCTTTTGGTGAGATCTGGCCAACAAAGAAGAGATTGGATTTATACCCTGCCCTTCACTCAGAGTCTCAGAGCTGCTTACACACTCCTTTCCCTTCCCCTCCCCACAACAGACACCCTGTGAAGTAGGTGGGGCTGAGAGAGCTCTTTCAAGAACTGCCTTTGAGAGAACAGCTCTAGAGAACTTGTGACTGACCCAAGGTCACACCAGCAGCTGCATGTAGAGGAGTGGGGAATCAAACCCGGTTCTCCCAGATTAGAGTCCACGCACTTAACCACTACAACAAAGGATTGCATTGCAAGCAGTGAGTTCTTTCCAGAGCCCTTTCTAGTTTTTATGAGGGCTGGGGGAGTTCACAGTTTGCCTTCTGAGTTCATTTGTGCCCAGCTGCTGCTCAGGGCACCACACCGCTAAGGCAAAGTAGCTGATGCACTACGACACCCCCTCCCCCCAATAATTCTGGAGGGCCAGACAGAATTCCACACAATCAGGTACAAAAACAGTTTCAAATCAGCAAACACACATTCTATTAAAACTGGGATTTTATTTAGTTATTACATTTTTATCCCATTCGTTCACCCTAGAAATGCAGAAAGATTATGTGAGATTGTGGGGAACAGAGAGAGACGGAGACGCAGAATCCTTGGCTGCCCTGTGCCTGGGTATCTGATGTGCCATATCAGAAATTTTGACTATTTGCAGCCGTCAGAGATATTCTGCTTTGCACATATTTTATGGGAAACCCTCCTTTGATTTGTTTTCCTGTTTGAATAGGTGAGCAAACTTCCTAGCTGATTACAGCAGCAAGATTTAGTTGGAGGCGGCTTCCAACAGTGTCCCAAATAAAGCTCATTTTCTCAATTGTCCTTGAGCTTTGCGTTTTAATTGAAAACTTGCCCATGAGGTGGGGCTTGAAAGAGCTAGTTGGCAGGGGTGAGCCAAATATGGCTATAATCTTATGAGTGTGTCCCCCTGATGGACTTGGGCAGGAAAAGGGTATTTATCCCTGAGGGGAGCTATAGAAGACTGCCAAGGATATTCTTCTGAAGGACTAAGAGTGCTTAGATAAATCTGAAAGGAGTGTATAAATATGGATTTAGGAAGTCGCTGTAAAGACAGGCTGCAATCATAACAGTTTCCTGGGAATACGCCCCAGTTAATAAAATTGGACTTGCTTCAGAGCAGCTCTGCTTAGGATTGCTCCCATAATATCAACACTGCTCTCCTTCTTAAACCAGATGGAGCCCCAGGCTAGGGATCTCGTTTGAAACAACTTCTCACTTGAACTGTCCCCAAAATCTGCAGAAGCTTATTTGGAACAAATTCAGCACAGAAGAAGATGGCATTCCTTCTGAATGCTCTATTATTAGAGCCTTAATAAGATCAAGATTGTCCCACCTGCACCATTCCACCACCCCAACAGTTGCCATGTTTAGAATGGTAAATGCGTGCAATTGAAACTGAGAGCCAGAACAGGGCACTAGAGTCTGAGAGACCCAGCTTCAGATCCCCCCTCTGTCATGGAAGCTTGCTGCATGACCTTGGGCCAGTTACTTGCTCAGTTTAAGCTACCTCACATTGGAAGTTATGAGGATATAATAGAAGATCAATGCTAATACTTTGGCTCCACAGGCCAGAAAAGTGGAATATAAATATGTTAATACTTATGGGGGGGGGGGAACCCTGCAAAGGCCACATTGTGCATCCCATCCCCAAATCTAGCATAATCTCAAAGGTAGCTCTAAATATAGCTACACTTTCTCCCACCCACCCCAAATTGAGGGAAGAGATTATGAAAACTGAATTGGTTAATGTAAGGTAGAGGGAAGAACCTCTCCTAGCCAGTGGGGAATTAGGTAAAGTTTTCCCTTGCTCGAAAGCTAGTCGAATCCGACTCTAGGGGGCAATGCTCATCTCCATATCCAAGCCGAAGAGCCAACGCTGTCCAAAGACTTCTTTGTGGTCATGTGGCCGGCATGAGTAAATGCCGAGGCGCATGGAACGCTGTTACCTTCCCACCGAAGCGGTACCTATTTACCTGCCTGCAAGTTCTTGCTTTCAAACTGCTAGGTTGGCAGGAGCTGGGGTCAGAGACAGGAGCTCACCTTCCAATCTGCAGCTCAGTGTCTTAACATCTGAGCCACCACGGCCCCAGTGGGGAATACGAGTAGATAAAATTATAAAGTAATTTTAAAACAAAGTCACAGTCCATGCAGTAAACATTAATCCTTGTCAATACAAACAGGGTTTATTCAACAAAAAGGGGCAGGAAATTAAACTACAAAAAAGTAAACACAGCCTCAAGCTTAAGTGATAACTGCAGCTAAAATTAGATTTTCCCCATTACTCCCTGGAAAAGTCTCTGTCTGTCTCCCTGGCTGACATTCTGAGGTGCCACTGCTCTCTTTTTCAGGAAGTGACTGGATTCTGTTCCTTACAAGCAATACCCCTTGTCCACACAAAGAAAACATGGTTGCACTTACCTGTAACTGATGTTCATCGAGTGTCTTCTGTGCTGGCACACATGGGACTGCCGGAAGGCAGGCCTGCCGCGGAAGAACATTCCAAGAGCTTTCTCAATCCTGTAAGAATTGAGTCCCCCCTCCCCTCGGAGAGAATTGTGAAATGAGCCATTTCCCGCCCATTTGGTCACGTGACGAGGGGAGGGGGAGGCACCTCTCTCTCTCAGTCCTAACCTGCCGCCGTGGAAAATACAAGTCGTCCACAGCGGGGAAGGAGGGAGGGATGTGTGCCAGCACAGAAGACACTCGATGAACATCAGTTACAGGTAAGTGCAACCATGTTTTCATCTTCGTGTCTTCTGTGCAGTCCCACATGGGAGTCTAGCAAGCTACACAAGACTCGGAGGCGGGTGTGGGCGAACAGTCTATTTAAGTAACGATTGTAACACTGCTGCACCCACAGATGCGTCAGCTTTAGAATCAACATCGATTGAATAGTGTTGAATGAAAGTCTAAGACGAAGACCAAGTAGCTGCTTTACATATGTGAGAAATATTGATAGACGCCGCGAAGGCAGTCGAGGTAGTTTGTGCCCTCGTAGAGTGGGCTCGGACTGGAAAGGGACAGGGGAGACCTGCAGAGGCATAACTGCTATGAATGGCTGAAACAATCCATCTGGAGATGGATTGCCTCGAGGCCGTCTGTCCCTTTTTGGGACCAGTGCAACAAACAAACAAACAAACTGTGGACCTGAACACCGACGTGCGTATCAAGTAAAACAATAACGCTCGTCTGAGATCCAAAGTATGTAACTCCTTATCTACTTCGGAAACTGGACTGGGGAAGAAGTAGGGAGGACTATGTCCTGTGAAGTATGGAACGCAGTAGGCACCTTTGGCCGGAAATCTGCGCTTGGCCGTAGCATCACCTTATCAGGGTGAAATTCTAAACATGGGGAATCCATTCGAAGGGCTTGTAATTCCCCAACTCTACGAGCCTAAATAATGGCGACCAAAAAAATGACCTTGTGTGTCAAATGAACTAATGCACTCTTATCCAGTGGCTCAAACGGAGCCGCCATCATCTGTGTTAACACCAATTTGAGATCCCATTGAGGGAAGGGAGGCCGTACTACAGGGAATTTGATGTACAATCGCCTTAGAAACCGTTTCGATAAGGCATTGGAAAATATCGGCTTGGATTCAATTCCCAAGTGGAAAGCCGATATGGCCGCAAAGTGAACCTTAATGGACGAAGGGGAAAGACCTTGGTCAATTAGTGTCAGGAGGTACTCAAAGATCTCCATCAAAGGACAAGTGTCCGGGCGAATCTTACGGTCTTGCGCCCAAATAGTAAATCGACACCATTTGGCCTTATAGGACTTTCCGGTGGAGGGTTTACGGGAAGCCAGTAGTATTTCCGTTACCTGATCAGAACAAGTATCTACGTGGAAATGAATGCGTGTAGATTTAGGGTGTGGGGGGCAGGGTGGCGAGTATGACCGATCCGTAGCAAGTCTGGAACTTGCAGCAATGGGTACCTTTCGTTCCCTGTTAGCGTTAGCAGCAGCGGGAACCAAGGCCGACGGGGCCATAGCGGAGCTATCAGTATGCACGCTGATCTGTCGTGTGCTAGTTTTGTCGACACTCTCGGTAAGAGGGGAAGAGGCGGAAAAGTATAAAAAGTCCATCTGAGGAGGAATGTATCCCCCAGACAGTTGTCCCCCTTTTGTGACCTGGCACAGAACAACAGGCACCTTGCGTCTGCCGTCAAGGCAAAGAGGTCTACCTCCGGCCAACCCCACCTCTGGAATATGGGGATCAGGTACGTGAACGGAATGGACCACTCGTGGACCATGAGAGCTGTTCTGCTGAGTATGTCTGCTAGGCTGTTTTGAGAGCCCGGAATGTGAACCACTGAGAGGTGGAATCCCTGTTCGAATCGCTAATTCCCAAATGAGCGAAGCTTCCTTGCATAGGGAAAGGGAACCTGTACCACCCTGCTTGTTGACGTAAAACATCGCGACTGTATTGTCCATAATTATTTGAATAGACTTCCCAAGGCCGGAATCTGCAAGAGAGAGAAGGGCGTATCTTACCGCTCTAAACTCAAGTCTGTTGATATGAAATTTAGACTCCGTGGGGGACCATAGGCCCTTCACCTGTATGGACCCAGAGTGCGCTCCCCAGCCCTCTAAGGAGGCATCCGTAAACACATGTGTGTCAGGAAGACTGGGCGCCAACGGAAACCCCCGCACCACGTTCCCCCATGTCATCCACCATCGTAGGGAGGACAGGATCTGCCTAGGGATGGAGAGGAAAACCTACTGAGAATCCCGTTCCGAGTTAAACCTTCGCAAAAACCAATTCTGCAAAGGTCTCAAGCAGAGCCTGGCGTGCATGAACGTGGAGGTAATGGAAACCTTGAGACCTAAGAGCCTCTGAATGAATAGGGTCCTCTGATGTCTCTTGTGGAAGAAAGAGTAAACCAGGGATTGTATAGCTCTGGTCCTGTCTTCAGGTAGAAATGCTCTATGAGCTATTGAGTGTATCCTAGCCCCTATGAACAGGATAGATTGAACGGGGGAAAGTTTAGACCTCTTCAAATTGACCACAACTCCCAATGACTGGAGAGTATTGATGGTGAAATGAACCTGGGTTAGCAACCGCTCACTGGAATCTGCTACTAGCGACCAATCGATCTCTAAAGCCAAGGCCTCGTCTTGTCTATGCGAGGTAGGGACCTCGAAGGATACAGGAGGGGTATCTTTATACTCCAGAAAGCAACCAAACTTTATTATGCTTAACACCCACGTATCCGAACAAACCATAGACCATTGACTGAAAAAACGTGCCAAACGGGCCTTGAAGAGAGGGGGAACACCTCATTGTGAACTCCTACCCCTGGAGAATGATCCCCTAGGGGAGTGAGACTGTCTACCTCGTTGTACGGGTTGTTGACATTTTGGGGGGAAAGGATGCTGGAAAGACCCCCTAAATGGTTGGGAGGCAGGCGAGAAGCGACACCCTCTGACTGCGGTTAGGTACTGAAAGTGTCTAGGTACTGAAAGTATCTAGTTTTCGTAGATTGAGGCTGTTGTTGCGTAGTTAAACCTAATGACTTAGCTGTCAGCTAGTCCTTCGCACTTTCTCTAAAACCTCGTCAGCCTGTTCGCTAAAGAGGAGTTTACCCTCAAAAGGCAATCCTCAATTCGCGCCCTCGTATCTGGGGGAAGGGCGGATGAGCGTAACCATGAGTGCCTACGCAGGACTACGGCCAATGCTATAACCTTGCTCGCAGCGTCAGCTGCATGTCTGGAAGCATTGAGCTCATGTCTGGCTAGGCGAGCTCCCTCTGTATGAATTAGCTTGGCCTGCTCCTTCTTGTTATCTGGAAGGTCAGCCAGTAATGGGGCTAACTGATCCCATAACGTAACTTGGTACCTGGCCATAATAGCCTTAAAATTAGCTATTCTTAGTGTCAGAGCTCCAGACGAATAGAGCTTTCTCCCTAAAGCATCTAACTTTCTGCCCTCTTTGTCTAGAGGAGAAGACTCGGTCCTCCCGTCTGTTTAGAGGGAATTACCTCCGCCACCATCGAATTGGGTTGGGGATGGTGATATAGGAAGAAACCATCATCCTCTGTTATTTTATAGAGGTTCTCTATCTTTCGATCAGATCCTGCAACCGAAGCCGGACGAGCCCAGTTATTGCAGGTAATTTCCCTTATCCCCTTAACCAAAGGAATAGCCACTGGGCCCACATCAGAGGCATATAAAATCACCGACACGGGATCTTCCTCTAAAGGTTTGGGAGAGACAAATTCTATTTCAAGGGCTTTAACCATTCGCAGAAGCTGCTCTGAATAGCCCTTCAATTCCTCAGTCAGAGAAATTGGGGTAGGATCCCCTACTGCCTCCTCAGGCGACGGGATCAAGGTGTGTTCCGATTCGGAATCAGAGCCGTCGCTCGAGGCCTGTCCCTCTGACTGAGCAACGTCCAATTGTCCCACAGGAGACCTGGCACCGGCAAGGGACTTTGACGTGGAAAGGTCTCGACGTCGATGTGGATCTCGACTTGGACTCCGACGACTCTGCAGCAGGCTTTTGGCACCAAGGTGGCACCCACCAGGGGGGAACTTGTTCCCAATCGACAGGGTAGCCCCACGGATGAACGTCCCATCCTTGGCTGCCCGAAGAACCAGATCTGGAAGACTTCCTGGACGAATGAAGACTGATGACGTCCGCATCACCCACAACCGGGGACTCTCATCGACGTTGATGTACGACGTCAGAGCTCGACGTCGAGGAACGTTGACGTCGAGAAGCTGGACTACGACGTCGAGTCGATCGGGAGCGTCTCGACGTCGATGGAGCTGGAGTCGAAGGAACGTACTTCTTCGACGTCGAAGCTGCCGACGTCACTGTGGTTGCCGAAGGCTCCGACGTCGATCGCAACGGCGATGCCGGTAAGTTTGCCTCAGTTCCCATCGGGGACACAGTAGAGGACTTAGATAGGAAAACGGACTTCTTCGACGTCGAAGCTGCGACTGCGCCGATCGCCGACGTCACTGCGGTTGCCGAAGGCTCCGACGTTGAGCGCAACGGCGATGCCGGTAAGTTTGCCTCAGTTCCCATCGGGGACACAGTAGAGGACTTAGATAGGAAAACGGACTTCTTCGACGTCGAAGCTGCGACTGCGCCGATCGCCGACGTCACTGCGGTTGCCGAAGGCTCCGACGTTGAGCGCAACGGCGATGCCGGTAAGTTTGCCTCAGTTCCCATCGGGGACACAGTAGAGGACTTAGATTTGCCCTTTTTCGCCTTTTTTTGAGGCGGTTGGGCAGACACGGATCTTTTCCGGCTCTTCCCTGCCGAGACCTCTTTCGGCTTTTGGGATTTAGGGGGGGGCTTGACGACGTCGGTAGAGATATTCGACGGTGAGGGAGTACTAGTGCCCCCAGACAAGGCTTGCTCCCAAAGAGCTGCTTTTAGTTTTAATGCCCGCTCTTGCTTGGTTCTCGGGGTTAACGTACCACAGATCTCGCAGGAGGACATGTTGTGGCCCTCTCCCAGGCACAGGAGGCATTTCAGATGATCATCTGTTGTAGCCATCTTTGAGCCACAAGCCTGGCACTTTTTAAATAGAGCCATGAGCAGGTTGAGATCTCCAGCGAACAGATGGAAGAAGAAAAAAGGAAAAAAACTGAATTTGTCTAAACCTGAGGTAAAAGACAGTAGCTCTGGAATATATGTCCTTTCCTCACGGCGGCAAAAAAAGGACTGAGAGAGAGAGGTGCCTCCCCCTCCCCTCGTCACGTGACCAAATGGGCGGGAAATGGCTCATTTCACAATTCTCTCCGAGGGGAGGGGGGACTCAATTCTTACAGGATTGAGAAAGCTCTTGGAATGTTCTTCCGCGGCAGGCCTGCCTTCCGGCAGTCCCATGTGGGACTGCACAGAAGACACGAAGATGAACACCAACTTTTCCCCAAACCAAGTGCTTGTTGTGAGGTCTGTGTTCACAACTTTCAGCAGTTTTTCAGATCTAGTTTTCAGGTGCATGATGGCTTCTATACGCCCTGCTGGGCTAACTATCCATAAATTTGTGGCTCCCCAGGGCTGTTTCACACAAGCAAATGGCACAGTGGGTGGCTTAAACCCCCTCACATACCACAGCCCCAAACATGGAACTGCTAAGGCACATCTGGTTTGTTCCTCAGACATTTAATTTCTCCTCAGAAATCTCTCTTATTCTGCAACTTCCCACGACTTTCCCTCAAGGACAAAAAGCCTTTTCCCTGTCAGTACACCAGAGTTCCAAACCATAAAGCAGGCCTTGGCAAATTTTCTTTGGGTCTAGGAACCAGCCGCAAAATCTAGGAGCCAATTTTGTTTTTCAGCCTTCAGGGTTGTCTGTTTTAGTGACTTAATTTTCTAAATGTTGCTACCACAAAAATTAATCCTAATCTCTTCACAGTTTCTCATACATTTATTAATGTGATAACAAAAGTGCTGGAGTATATAAATAGATAAGGGTAACTCTGGTTGTCATTACAGCAAAAAGCTAACCTCTAATTCTAGCCTAACTTTCCCTGAATTTCTCATAATTCCATTGCTAGTTTATAGAGCTCTATTTAATTGTTGGCAGGGGTCATTTGGGGGGGGACGCGGGGGGACGCCATCCCCCCGGGTGAGGTGCGGGAGGGCGGGGCCTGGAGCTCCCTGCTGGTGCCCACTGGAGGTCGCCGCCGGCTGTGGGGAGGACACACTTCCGGTGATGTCAGGGGGTGTGGCATATGTTAATGAGTTATGCTAATGAGCCCCCCTAGCTCTTTTTCTATGAAATGACCCCTGATTGTTGGAATAGAAAGCAATTGGTTAAGTGATGAATTCTAAGTGATGAATTAATCCACTGCTATTGAATGGTGTAAAGTTAAGTTGACATATAAACAAACAGTAACAAGAACTTATTTTTATGTCATACAAAACATTCAGATGTGAAATTATAAATAAGCTTAGGTTGGATCCAACCACCTTTTCTCACTAAATCTTGGCCAGTTCTCCTTATTAAAGCTCCTGTTCCACGTGGCTTTTGTCCATGATCCCAAATATAGGGTCTTGATGGTCAAAGGGGTCTCTTCCTTCTCTTTTCACCAGTGGAAAAACTGGTTGGATTCCACCCTTTGTACTTTCACCAAGAACTGCTGAGAGATGCTCCAATAAAATCCTCACTGAAAATACTAGGTGTCACAATGAAATTTCTAGGTTTCATGGCAACCTGGCACCTGGGATTTGCCAAGTCATAAGGTGACAAGTCTAAGAAAATTAAGCTATTGGGAGCAAACCCCAATATTGGCAGGTGAAATAAGTAATTATTTCAACCTTCTATTTAGGATTTGCCCTTAACTGATGAGTACTGGTGGTAGTTTTCATGTGGTGTTAGCGTGTTGGTGGAGGCCAAAGAGCTGGAGCTATCCTTCAGATGGTTCTGGGAGTCCCTTCTTTAGGAATTCTGAATCCCTAAGCTTTGTATCTATTGTTGTAAGACTTCTAGCTAGTTGGGTCAGGTTTTCCCTTTGGATAAAAACTAAGGCAAGCACCCATGAGAAAGGTGGACCTAAGGCTTTTCACTCCCATCAGGGAAAATTGCAGCAATCTTATCTTGCCTGCATGTTGGAACTCCTTTCTAAAACTGATCTGAGGTCATGGAGGCAGGAAGTAAGTACACCTTTCAATTCTGCCATTTAACATGGACTGCGTCATGCCACTCTTTCATATGGCTAACTTCAGCTAACTCCTGTGTCAGATAGAGGAGCACCCTATTTTTTAAACCTTGAGAGTTTGTATTAGCAGAAATAACAAGGAGTCCTTTAAATGCCAACAAAGGTAATATGGCAAGAGCTTTATTTAATATACACCACTTTCCCTTCACCCTCCCCCCCTCAAAGCAGCCTATATAACCATTTATTTCTGCCTTTGTCTTTAAGATTCAAAACAGATTACAGGTTGCTCTTACTGTTTCAAGTACACTAAAAGCTGAAATATACATTCTATACTAATAGCTAATCTTGTATGCAGAGTAAAAGACAGTAAAACCGTGAACCAAAAGGGAGGCATGATGGCCACAAACCTCCCCGTTCGCTCTGGGTACCTTTTTGTCAAGAAAATCTTGGGCTTAGACATGGGCAAAACAGGGCTATCACTTGCTAAGATACATCCCGGCCTTCTTTTAGTTCTGCTTTTATCTACCTGGTAAACTGACAGCAAGGATCACAGGCAGGCAAAAATGAGCAGGGCAGGATCCAGTAGTCAGGGCAGAATTTGGAGAATAGGTATCTTTACCAGAGATAAGGAGGACCTGAATCTTAGCAATAGACTACTGTCAAGACTACAGCCCAAACTGTTTAATGGGAAGTGTTGAACCAGCAAAATACACAACTGCAGGATTAAATAGGAAACTGAGAGTATCACCCTTTCCTGTAGCCTGAGGTAGGACTCTGATCCTGCAAAGATTGAGAATTCTAGAGGGAGGTGGCGCTTGATCCTTGCACCTTGCAAGAACTAAACAGTTGCACCTTCCTCCTGAGAAAAGTTGGTGTGGGAGATCCCAAACTGCCAAGCATGCAGTCCTCTACCTGGTCCAAGCTTCAGCTCTGACTTTCCACCTTCTCTGTTCCTGGAATCCTGGAGGTGGCCAGATCCATTCAGTGAAGTCTGCTGTTTCCAAGGGAATATGAACAGGAATCTGCTGTTGGTGATGAGGTAGTGGGACTTCCTTTGGAGCCTTGGGCACAAAGGAAAACATGAGAAGCCAGAGTGGTATAGTAGTTAGAGTGTTGGACTCAGATCTCAGAGACCCAGGTTTGAATCCCATTCTGCCATGGAAGCTTGCTGGCTGACTTTGGGCCAGTCACCTACGCTTATCCTCTGACATACCTCACAGGTTTGTTGTGAGGATAAAATGGAGAATGATGCAAGCCCCTCGCATCCCCATTGGGGTAAAGGTGGGATATTGTACGTGCAGGCAGAGCTGCAGCAAGTTCTAAGAGTTTTTTTATTCAGCCAGGCATTTAACCTGGGGCTTGTCTCACAGGCAGCAAATAGCATTTTATCCTCTCTGATGTTTGGTTAAATGTTTTATGTTCACTTACTTGGATGCCTTTTTGATAGAAAGGTACCCCAGGCAATATACAATGTGTGAAAACATTAAAACACCAACAGGCAAGGCAAAATGGAAAGCAAGGAGAGATGGTGGAAACAGAAGTAACCTTGGAACAGCTTTGCTGGGATTTAGTCCATATCATGGGGGAGGGCAAGCTCTGGCAGGAGACACCAGCAGTGGTACCAACCTACTTCTACACCCACTGTCTCCAGCAGGTGCTTGACGATATGGACCAGGTGCGCATGACCTCTGAAGGCTCCGATTGCCGCTGCAAGTGTATTTTGCGACCTCTCAGCAAAGATGCCTGCAGCCGCCTTAAGGAAGGCAAGATGCGAGTGGAGGACTTCTACACAGTAGAGACAGTCAGCTCAGGCACCGACTGCCGTTGTTCCTGTACTGCCCCACCAGCATCGCTCAATCCCTGCGAGAATGAATGGAAGATGGAGAAGCTCAAGAAGCAGGCACCTGAGCTCCTCAAGGTAACAGACCAGCACTCGTTTGGGGAGGAAGCCGGTGGGGTAAAGCAATAGTCATAGAACATGGAACCTAGAGGTGTTGCCCCTTGTACCTTTGACCTTCAAGTGATAACCTCTGAAGTCAGGTACTAGGTAGTGTGTTAATGCAACAATATGACCTATCTTAGGTTGACGTCTTTGGAGGTCTTGCCGACTAGGTTTAGGATAGATTGGGAACTGTCCTGTACTTTCATGTGCCATGGTCCTGGTGCAGTAGAACACTGGGGGGGGGGGAGGAAAAGCAGGTCTGAACCAGGCTGCTTAGCACTTTATGGATAACAAATCCACCGTCTGATTTTTTCCCCCTTCTTAAGCTGCAGTCAATGGTTGACCTTCTGGAGGGTACCCTATATAGTATGGACATGATGAAAGTGCATTCATACATCAACAAGGTGGTCTCACAGATGAACACTCTTGAGGAGGTAAGACATGGAGGGTGTGAATTCTATGTCTATGTCTCTCTTACATTTTCATCCCGTTCTTCCTACAAGGAGATATGGGCACCCTATGTCATTCTCTGCCCTTCTGTTTTTTATCCTCACAACAATCTGGCAAGTTAGGTTAGGTTGAGAGAACGTGATTATCCAAAGATCACCCCACTAAGCTTCATGTCATAATGGGCATTCCCACCTAGGACTCCCTAGTCCTAGTCCAGTACTCTAAGCACTACACCACAAGGGCTCTCCACTTTTGTCACTAGATTAGCCAGCATATCTCACATCCCAATGTGAAGAGCAGAGGAGTAGTTGCTTCAGCCCTAGTGGGAGACTGATAGACTGTACCATCATGTAGCGTCATGTAAAGTTGGTGTAGGTAGAGTTCTATCACTCCTTGCTAGGCATGGTTGGGAAGCTAACATTGCTGTTTCTTTCAGTGAGGGATGAGTCCTGGAATAAACACAGAAGCTGGAGCTTCTGGCCATGACATTTCATGTAGATGGTGCCTACACTTTTAAATGTTAAGAAGTGCAGCTGCTGTGCCTTCCACCCCCTTCCTCCTTCTTCACCTGTTGCAGCCAGTGGGTTTTCCATGTTGTCAGAGCCTGTGGGGGAGGAGAGGAATGTGCAAGAGGTTCAGTGGCAGCATCCTGGCATTTAAAGATAAAGCCACTTTCATCTTAGGGCCTTCCTGGATAACCTACCTGCCTGACCATGTATTTCATGGAGAATCAATGTGACAGTTGACTTTTGGCAGGCTGAATGTAGTTGTGATTGCTCCATTAGAAGTCCTGGGTTAACCCTAATTATATCATGGAAAACCTTCCAAAGAGAGCCAGTTTGGTGTAGTAGTTAAGTGCGCGGACTCTAAACTGGGAGAACGGGGTTTGATTCTCCACTCCTCCACTTGCACCTGGCTGGATGACCTTGGGCAAGCCGTAGTTCTGATAAGAGCTGTTCTTGAAAAAGAGCAGTTTCTGTCAAGAGCTCTCTCAGCCCCACCTACCTCACAGGGTGTCTGTTGTGAGGAGGGGAAGGGAAAGGAGTTTGTAAGCCGCTCTGAGACACCTTTGGGTAGTGAAGGGCAGGGTATAAATCCAATTTCTTCTTCTTCTTCTTCAAAGGTGATTTGGATTAGGATGTATTGAGGCAGGCACTCTGGAAATTTTCTGAACACTGAAGGGGTTCCACCACAAAAAAGTCTTGTATGAAAATGGTTGCCTGGGTATGGGAGCAACCACAGAACATTGGGAGGTTTCAAACCAAGTGTTCTACCATGACAGAGACAACTGTTTCTGAATGGGTGCTCCCAGCAGACATATAGGTGGCATTTCCTGGGTTATTTTGAAACAACTTCTGCGCTAGCAAGATAAAAGCCAGTACAGGCTCTTTGCTTTGGAGAAGAAGAAAGTAAACACCAGAAAACAAACTGGCAGTCATCTTGGTAATCATAGATACCACTTCAGTGGTCACTGTAGTGAAACATACCTGAGTCTTGAGTTAAGCTCTTGCAAGATCAGTTAAACACACCAAAATAATAAAAAATGTCACAAAACATTGGCAGATAACTGCCTATGCTTTCTTTAGAAAGGCTAGGTCCTGGCTCTCAAGTCTCCTTTTGTAATCCAGTAAACACAGTTCTTCTCATCTGGGAGTAGATTCTAGGCCTCTTGCCAGTAGGGCCGCTTGGAGGAAGTGGTGACTCAGATTCTCCAAACTCACCCTTTTACCCAGACCATCAAGACCAACCTGAGCCGGGAGAATGACTTCATGAAAGAGAGCGTCCTGCATCTAAGCAACCAGATGAAGCGGTATGAGAACTATTCCGATATTATGATGGGCATCAAGAAGGAACTCTCCAGCCTGGGATATCAGCTGCTGCAGAAAGATGCAGCTGCTGTGCCTGAGACCAAAGCACAGGTCAGTATTGTTTCTGACATAAGGCACAAGTACAAAATCCAGGTTGTTTAATATTCTCTGGCAGTGTTTGGAAATTGGGGGGGGGGCAGTCCTGAGGTCAACAATCAGTACGGTCAGACAACTGGTTGGTACCAGAAAGCACTTGACTCCTTAACTTTGGATTATGAACCAGAACTGGGCTGAATTTCTGTGCAGTTCAACAGAACTAACAGGGTGGGTGCAAAAGGGTTGAGAAGGGTTGTGAAAGGGAGACTTCCAGGAGAATGTTGGAAGCTTGCTGAGTGAAAGAGTTGTGGTTATCCTGGCTTAAACTGTTGACTGGGTCAAGGATATATTGCAATTGATTCTGGCCGTCAGATGACTGAAGGCCCCAAGGCTGAAGGGTGGCCTGCGGGGACTGCCAGAGGAGCCCAGTTTGAGTACTTCCTCTCTTATAGGACCCAGTAATGGCCCCAAATCAGGGAACCCAACGCATTCAGCAAATGCCTGTCACAATTTTTCTTGAAAAACTCCATTAGTGAAGTGAGTCTGACTGCTCCCTCCCTCACCATCTTCTTTGACTGTTTAACTGCTCCTTTGAGTTTATTAAGAAGTGACCTCCACAGTCCCCTTCACAATGTCAGATCTGCCCCTCTGCATTGCACATCAAAATTTTCCTGATGGTGATTCTTTTCCTCCTAGGAAACATCTGGAGGAAAAGAGAGGGACAATGGTGGGAAGTACTCTGGCACTCGGAAGAACCAGGGGGACAAGGCTGTACTGAAGTCTCCCAAGGAGAAGCCACCCAAACCAGAGAAGCCACCCAAACCGGAGAAGCCAAGAAAGGAAAGCGCAAAGGGGCGGCAGGGACCATCACAGCCCACTTCCAAGCCCAGATCCTCAGGGCACCAGCAAACTGTTATCCGAGGTGTCACTTACTACAAGGCTGGACATCAGGAAGAAGCAGAGGGGCTGGTGAGCAACCGTGGTAAGTTCTAAGGCAGGTGTGTGCAGGAGAGGCGAACATCTTCTACATTCTAGGCAACATTGGCAAAATGGTCCTCCTAGGTTGGGAAATGCAGTTGGTTGTATAGCCCCAGCTGCAGGCAACACTAAAGAAAGCACCTCAGTATGGTTGGTTGTTCCCTGCAGAGAACCCTATGAATGGAGAACAGCAGATGGAGCGGCAAGAAGGCAAAGACCCTACACTCCAACCAGTTCAGGAGGCACAGACCAGGGCTTGGGAAACCTCTGCAACAAGTCCCAGCACTACTGGACGTCCCAGCACCAGCAGCACTTGGCCTGCTATTACAAGCACTCCAAAGCCACCAAGCACTGCTGCTCCCACTGAGGGGCCCGAAACCCCCAACCGTGGTATGTACAAAACCCCTCTTTCAACTGCAGCTTAGAATTTGGGTTGGGGATTGCCAGGGTGTGACCTGACACAAACACCCTGTTTCCAAATCAGGAGCACCCCCTTGTACAGGGCAGTTGGGCAGTGTGAGAAAGAGTGAAGTAGAAAGGGTGGTCTTAGTCTTGGGTTTGGTCCTCCCCATGGAAAGGAGACTGCTTTGTCGGGAGGCCACCCAACTTCTCTGTTGACTTCTCTAGCCATGTTAACCCTGCTGTTGGCTCTTCAGTGCGTGAGGCAACGTGTGAAGGTACACTGGAATCGGTGGAGGCTCCTGAGAAGCACCACAGCTATGGACGCAATGAAGGAGCTTGGATGAAGGATCCAGTCGCCAAAGACGACCGCATCTATGTCACCAACTATTACTACGGAAACAGTCTGGTGGAATTCCGCAACCTGGACAACTTCAAACAAGGTGAGGAGATGGGGCAAGTGCAGTGTGGTGTAATGCTCAGAGTGTTGAATTAGGATCTGGGAGACACAGATTCGAATCCCCACTCTGCCTTGAATGCTTACTGGGTAACCTTGGACCAGTTGCACACATTTAACCCAACCTGTTTCACAGGGTTGTTTTAAGATAAAATGGAGGAGAAAATGATGAAAGCTACTTTGGGTCCCCGTTGGGGAGAAAGGTGGGGGTATCAATTTTTTAAAAAGGCAAGAAAAGAGATTTGACTTCAAGCCTGGTTTTGGAACTGAAAATGTGCCGTTCACCGGGAGATGATCTATTTCAGGAGAGAGATAGGGAGTGCATTCTTTTTGTCATCCTGGATCTCTTGGCAACCTTCAGTACTAACAACCAACTTGCCTTTTCACTCAATCTCACCCATTTCCCCTCCTTACTATAGCCTTTGTCCCATATGGCCTTTGTCCATGCATGCATGTCTCATGATCCCCAGCATAGTCTTTTGGGATGGAAAAGGAGACCCCCCCTCCTCCCATTTTCACCAGTGGAAAAGATGGTTGGATTCAACTGATGGTATCATTCAGGACCTCTTGGCTGAGATGGGGATTGGGGGCACTCTGCTCCAGGGGTTGGGGGGGCATGGGGAAATCTGGGGG
>NW_015173680.1:1250277-1277786 GCF_001447785.1 Gekko japonicus | reverse complement strand
CTTTCCCCCCCTTTTTTTTGCATTTTGCAAATTTATTTTATTTTTTGCAAATTTATTTTATTTTATTGTCTGGGGACGGCAATAAAGACGGACGCTTCCCTGACTATGCCTGGGGTCATTTTAGAATACCCACATGCATCTTACATTTTTTTAAAAATGATTTTTTTTCTTTGATTTTTTTTTCTTGTCTAAGGGGGCAGCACTCATATCTGGGGGGCATTGCCCCCCAATACTGCCCATGGCTATGGGCCTGCTCTGCTCCAATGACACTAGCTCTGTATGGCCAATCAGTGTAGTGCTGAAGGTTACTTCTTGAGCCATTCACACTTGTGCTGTGGAGACCTGCAAGGCTCAGTCTTATTCCTAGTGCTCTTCCTGCCATTTGATGAGGTTGTCCAGACCTTTGGGAGTGAGGTGTCATCAATATGTGTATGATGGCCAACTCTATTTCTAATTTTTATTTGAATCCACAGGCTACTCTGAGCCAATGCCTGGAAGCAGCAATTGGCTGAATGAGAGCTAATAAATTGACGCTCAGTGCAGATAATACAGAGGTGCTTTTGGTCAATAAAGTAAGCAGTCATATGTTGAGGAGTCAGTCTATTCCGGATGGGTTGGCACTCTGTCTCAAGGGGCAGGTTCTCAGCTTGGGAGTGCTTTTACTCTTTGTTTGCACAGACCTCCTGTATAGTACGTAGCACTTTTCACCAGCTTTGGCTGCTGCCGGGCATCTTACTGATGTCTATGATTTTGTGATCTGGCTGGACAATTAGAAAGGAGCTGTATTTTTACATGTTTACTTCAAGAATGTGAGGATTAGGGTTTAATGGCTCCAAACTATATATATGTATATATATAGCTTTAGTTTATGTGTTTATGCTGTAAGTATTTATGTGTGCTTGTACAAAGAAGGTAACAGATAAATTATACAAATAGATACATCCCTGCTTGGGGAAGATCTGACTGGGACTTCTATATGTTTCTCTGATGTTGCATTGCTCACATGAATAGACTGCTTGCACGAGCAGTGATTTTTGCACACCAGTTATCAAATACACAATTTGACACCTCTAACATTAGAAGTCTTTGGCAGAGGCCTATGTATTGAATGTCCTTTTGGTGCTTTATAGATGAAGTAATAATGGGGGGGCATATGAAATCCATCATAGTGGGGTTGAATTAGGAGAGAATGCTGTGAGCAGGCTATGGACACCCTGGGAGAGAAATCTGCTGCTGTGGGCGTATCTGCATTGCAAACTGGAAATGATTTAACTGATCCGTGGGGTCCCTCCATCTCTGGGAAGTGTTTTCTTTGAGGGGATTTGGCATCCCTGACAATGAATTATCTGTGGTCTCACAACACCACAACTGGTAGTGGGTGGGTGGGAAACTAAAGATTGTTAGGTGGAGCTGACATAGTGTGTTGTTTTTTTAACTCAGGGCGTTGGAGCAATTTGTACAAATTGCCCTACAACTGGATTGGGACAGGCCATGTGGTTTACCAGGGAGCTTTCTACTACAACCGGGCCTTCACCAAGAACATCATCAAGTATGACCTGCGGCAACGCTATGTGTCAGCCTGGTCCTTGTTGCATGATGTGGTCTATGAGGATACCACACCATGGAAATGGCGGGGCCACTCAGACATCGACTTTGCTGTGGATGAGAGTGGCCTGTGGGTGATCTATCCTTCCGTGGATTATGACTATTCCCAGCAGGAGGTAATTGTGGTGAGCAAGCTGGACCCTGGTGATCTGTCCATCCGCAGGGAGACCACATGGAAAACGGGCCTCCGGCGTAACTCCTATGGGAACTGCTTCATCATCTGTGGCATCCTCTATGCTGTGGATGTGTATGATGCTAAGGAAGGGCAGGTGACCTACGCCTATGATACCCACACAGACACTGAAGCTAATCCTAAATTGCCTTTCATTAATGAGTTTGCATTCACCACCCAAATCGACTATAACCCTAAGGAGAAAGTCCTCTATGCCTGGGACAATGGCCACCAGGTCACCTACAGACTGCACTTTGTTGCCTGAGTGCTTGTTCCTCCCTTGCTGCCCAACAGAACGTCTGCTGGGATAAAGCCTCCTCCCTATTCCAATACTGGCAAGTAGCCCCAGATGGAGAACTAGTCCCAGGACCATTCATGAGTTAAAGGCCATGCCATGGAGTGAGGCCATCCGTGGCCTTCTTGGAAAAATCCAAAGAGCTCTCTGGTGATCACCTTTTTCAACATGCTGAAGGGGAACAGCAGGAGGGAAAGAAGCATCTTGCTGAAGAGACATGTTTTACTCTTTCCTTTGTTAAGCCTCTCACAGTGAACGCTTGCTCATTCCCTCTGTCCTGCTAAGATATTGTGCTTCTGCATTTTACAGGGCAGGAAGTAGGCAGCAATGGACAACAGGTGATAGTGATGCAATGTTGAATTCCACAGACTGGATCTAGGGTAATGCCTACTAGTTCCTGCTCAAGTGTGGTGTTGTGACCTAGGCCACCCATTATAACCATGTACCTGTCCCCTTTCATTGGGCCAACCTACTTGTGACTGTGGGGTTGTTCATGTTGAGCAATACAGATCCTGGTGATCAGATGTCTATCCAAAGTGCAGGAAGAGAGAATGTAGATGTGGCTAAAGTTTCCCCCTGAATCTTTACAGGGGAGAGTCTCTTGTATGCTTTTGAACTCCCAAAAGCCAAAGAAGAAAGGGGCTGGTGCATCCCCCTTGCCCAGCACATCTACCTTTTTCCGGCCACCTTTCCCGAAACTGTCCATAAGAAGGTCTCCGGGTGTTTTATGAAACCCACCGCACCCCATAAGCAAAAGTGGTTCTTTCCTTACAGATCTATCTCTTGTTCTGCTACTGAAGCTTAAAATGTTATCCTGATAAAACTATCTGAAACCTTGATCTGAGTTCCGCCCCCATCTCCACGCCCCCTTTTCAGGATCTTGTTTATTTAATGTTCATACTCTTTTTTAATTAACTCTGTTCAGTTTTTCCTGCCCATGGCCAACCGTAAGGAATGAGTCCTGCATCAGTAGGCCTCGGTTGTTCCAGGCTTTTCGGGTGGATCATGGCCCTCTCATCATGATGCAAAGTGACTCTGGGATTTCCCCAGCTCTCTTTAGATATGACTTGGAGAGGTGTGTGTGTGATTCAGAGAAGGATAAACAGGACCTCCTTTGGAACTCACATTTGCTCCATATTACATTCACTCTAGACTTCCATTAGCAGAGCCCCGAGACCTCTTTGAGGAGTGCAAGCTATCCCCATTGTGTGGGTGGTGGGTGGGGAAACATGGTAGTTGTATCTGTACAATTGTTTATTTAAATATATGGAGTTTTGGCATTGCTCCTTGTTAAATACTGATGCTGGGCTTAGAAGAAATGCCCCATGGAGAGGTGAGGGAAGCAGGCTGACTTGGACTTTGCCTGTTCAGAGGAGGGGCAGAAGGTGTGGATGACTTTGAGAGCCACTGTAAATTTGCCTTATTCAATTTAACGTGCATGTCCTTTTTATGAACACGCTGATGCCAAAGAGATCTCACTTTTTTACCTTTGTATGCTGAAATTATTTCCCTTTGGGTGTGGAGGTCTGGACTCAGGCTTTGAGTTCTTGGCATTCTTTAACACTGAAAAAGGAAAGAGGAGGGCAGCTTTTTATTGTTTTAGCTTTCATGATTCTGACACTTATCTGTATTTGCATCACCTTCATAAGCTTATCTCTGCACCCCAAAAGGCCTAGGACCTTTGCCGTGTAAGCTGGGCTTCTCAGGGTCTTAATGCAGTGCTGTGGGCCTTTGAGGAGGGTACGTGCAGCCCCTTTTGGCTCTCTCCAGTTTTCCTCTGGCAAGGATTCAGGCTTGCCTAATGCCTGCCGGTTGCTAATGCCCAAGACAGACAGGAGAGCTGGGCAGGGGGGGTTTCAGAGGTCTGCTTTTGCATGAGAGTATTAATGTTTTCATTTTTGTAAGTTTGAAATTAAATTCCTTTAAACATAATGTAACTTTTTCTTCTAACAAACTTTTGGGGGAAAGTCCTCTTGGTGCTGATGACTGCAATTTTGCTGGAGCGGGGAATAGATGGCATGAGTACACACCAACTGCAGATGCATGAATGGCAAAGCGCCCTCATCCACAAACACACACCAAGAAGTGGATGTGTTTTCACAGAAGACAAGTAAATATTCTCACTATGCATTTAGAGTGGAATAACTTTGGATGGGATTCATGTGGGTAGCCGTGTTGGTCTGAAGCAGTAGAACAAAATTTAAGTCCAGTGGCACCTTGAAGAAAGAAGTGTGCATGCACACGAAAGCTTATACCTTGAATAAAACTTTGCTGGCCCTAAAGGTGCCACTGGACTCAAACTTTGTTCTGGATGGGACTGTACTCTTAGATATGGAAACAACTGTCAAAGTTTCACTTACCTCCCACACCTCCAACATACATCCACCTTCCATCCAGAAGTTATATCTATGGGCTCGGCCATGTCGTCCGCCAACTGCAGCAGTGAATTGAATCATATGAGACCTACTCCTTTCCCTGTATTGGCCAAATCCCAGCAGGGGCCTTGGAGGACTGTCTTCCACTTAGCATATTTCCTTCTCCAGTAGTAGCTGCCCAAAAGGGGGGGGGAGAGGGATAAAACTTAACTCCAGTTTGTCTTCCCAGGAGGAAATACAAAGTCCTCACCTGCCCTCCTTGCGCCATAGAAAGCCTGCCTGGATCAGCCTGAGGCAAGGTGTAACTTGGGAAGCAGAGGGGATAACTCACTTCTGCTCTGCTATTGTCTGAAAGCCTGTTCCCCAAGGACGTTATTCCATTTTAAGTCTTGAGGACAATTCAAAAATGAGAGCCGATGTGGTGTAGCTGTTAAAGTGCCCTGCTAGGACTAGGCAGGCCCAGGTTCAAATTCCCCTCTCAGCCATTAACCTCACTGTGTGCCTTGGGCCAATCACTGTCTCCCAGCCTAACCACCTCATGGGTTGGGTATGAAGATAAACTGGAGGTGGGGAGAATTATGTGTGAGTGCCTTAGATGAAAACTGGGATTAAAAAAGGATATAAATACAGAAACTCACAAGCAGTTTACCCACACAATGACCAGAGCTGCATGTGGCATTATGTATCCCTCGTAGACAGTCAGGAGAAGGTGGGCAGCTCTATAGATTTGAAGAGTTTGGGTGTTCATCCTGCAAGTGCCAGCAGCTGGTCTGCTTTTCCTGATGCCTCATGTGCCAGCTACCATTTTGGTGAGTCCATTGGTGCAGACCCTGCCACTGAAGTGGGAAGGGGCACAGCCAACTGTCCAGTGTTGCAGTTCCACCTGTGTTGCAGACACTGCCAGGAACATTAGCTTTTTATTGAAATGCACTCAGGGCCGGCTCCAGCTTATTTTGCACCCTAGGCGAGGATCCATTCTGCCCCCCCCTGCGCCCACCAATTTTCAAAAATAAATGCATTTTAGGAAGAATGAAAAATACAAATAATCAAGAAACTCCCAGAGTACGAGGCCGGGTGCAGTTTGGTGCCCCTAAGGGCCGCCCTGCTCTAGGCGATCGCCTAGTTCGCCTAGTGAGTGAGCCGGCCCTGAATGCACTGTACTGTGATGGAGCCTGTGCTTTGCTCCAATAACCTTTTACATGTTGGTTGTAAATTTGGGCTCCTGGGATCAATGTCAACTTGCTGAGCAAGATCACTGCAGGGTCAAGAGCAAGGCTCTTTGTACCAGTCTCCTCTTTCTAGGAGGGTCTGCCTAGCAATGGGCTGTCATAGAATACTGTAGTTCACCTAGACATCTGGTCTGTTTGTCCTGCTCCTTTAGGTACTACTTCTCCCACTAGAAGCAACTTCCTCAGGATGCTGGAAAACTTCTTCAGTTGCAGCACCCAAGAGCGTAACTACCCTGCTTCGAATGACCTCATATCTTCCAACGAGAATCTTTTCACTGGAGACCTCTCAGATCATCTCCCCCCCCCCCCCCCCCCTTTTTTTTTCCCGGAAAAGGGAGGATTGGCCTTTGGGCTTTAATTTGCACAGCAGCCCTTTTGTTGTCTCGACCACAGATGGTGTCAGAGGGTGTGCTGGGCCTTGGGAAGTTTCCTTTGTGTATGGTACAATCAGCCCTTCTCATGGCACACATACACATGTCCTCCGCCCTGCAGAATGCATCTCGACTCTGAAGCATTCTGTTGATCTGCCTCCTCCTCCTCCTCCTATGTGCCACTCCTGATGCCCAGCAGCAAGACCACAGGACAGAGGGAGGAGGAAAATGCTGTTCACCAATATGGAGAGGCTGTCCCAGCAGCATGTAAAGTGAAAAGTAGCTCTGTGTGAGGGCAACCAAAATTCATCAGCCTAGAAAGCAATAAGCAGGAGAGAAGCCACACAGCAGTTTCATAAGAGCCAAGATGTTCTTCCTATAAAATGCTTCACAGTCACAGCTCAGTCGTCACCCCAGAATAGCAACATGTATGAAGTTACCTTTTGCTGAGTGAGAGTGAGAGTGAGAGTTTGCTGAGTTAGCCTAGCTTAGTCTTGTTCCCTCTGAGGGGCAGCAGCTCACCAGGGTTTTAGGCAAAAAAGGGTCTTCCCCAACAGCTGAGATCCTTTAACTGAAGATGCAGGGACTTAATCTGGGACCCTCTGCATGCAAAGCAGAGGCCATGCATCCCTCCCCCCACCCACCATGTCTGTAAATCCTGAGAACAGATTCAGTCTCTAACAAAGGCTGAAGTTTATCCCTTCCAAGTTGGCTTTTCTTTTCATCAGGTTCATCTATAGTGATATGCTTTGCTCTCTGTAACTTTACTAAATCAGACAATCAGTAGTTAAACTTAAATGAGGTGTGCTAGACAATAATTTGTTAGGTTCAATCAAAATACTTTTCAGGACCTCAGCACCTCCTAACCAGTTTGGTGTAGTGCATAAGTGTGCAGACTCTAATCTGGGAGAACTGGGTTTGATTCCCCACTCCTCCACTTGCAGCTGCTGGATGACCTTGGGCAAGCCATAGTTCTGTCAGAGCTGTTCTTGAAAGAGCAGTTCTCAAAAGAGCTCTCTCAGCCCCACCTACCCCACAGGGTGTCTGTTGTGGGGAGGGGAAGAAGAAGAAGAAGAGATTGGATTTATACCCTGCCCTTCACTACCCAAAGGAGTCTCAGAGTGGCTTACAATCTCCTTTCCCTTCCCCTCCCTACAGCAGACACCCTGTGAGATAAGTGGGGCTGAGAGAGCTCTGACAGAAACTGCTCTTTTTCAAGAACAGCTGTGCCAGAACGATGGCTTGCCCAAGGTCATCCAGCAGCTGCAAGTGGAGGAGTGAGGAATCGGTTCTCCCAGATTGGAGTCCGTGCACTTAACCACTACACCAAAAGGAGTTTGTAAGCCGCTCTGAGACTCTGAGTAAAGGGCAGGATATAAATCCAATCTCTTCTTCTCTTCTATTAAACTAAGCTGTACAAAAGCCAAGTTGTTTGATCAAAGAAAACTCTTATCCTTATCATTGTGGAAGCAAAACAAGCAAGATAGGACTGAAGAAGTGATCCACCGTAAATCAGTTAAAATGTAATTTGCAAAGATTGCAGTCTGATTTTCATGACAACATAAATGTGTGATCTGATGGGCTAGGGGGCTCATGCTCATTGCATACATTTCAATATATGGAAATATATATATATCTTAGCTTTCCTTCAAGGGATTGGAACGGCTTTGAGCCTCTGGATGCCCCCAGGAACAGCACAGCTGGTCTATCCCATGGCTTCTCCCTGAAAGTTGCTTTGCAGGGTTCATTGCACTGGCCAGGTCCCTATTTGCCCCATCTAGCTGAGGGCATTTGTTGTTTTTCTTCTTCCTGGGTAGCACTCACCAGGGCCTGTGCTACTTTTCCATCCTGAGATTTCTTGCTGAAAACCATTTGCTCTCTCAAGATACAGCATAATGCATTTTAAAAAGCACCTCACCAACACACAACCTATAGTTTGGGGAAGGGGCATGTAGAGGCAAAGCCCCCTCTACAACCATCCCCGAACACTTGGAGTGCCACAATTTAAGTGGCTGCCTGTCTTTTTAGAAAATCTAGACGGTTCTGATCTCTGCCTGTGACTGCATAGTCTTTACTACAGGTTTGCAAGACCAGCAGAGGCAGAGAAGCCCTCTCCCCACCACATCGCAGTGCAGTTCTGGCCTTGCTCCTTCCTAGGAAGCATACCAGCTTTGCTGCTAGTGTCACTTGGCCATTATTTTGTCCTTTTGAGGAAATATCAAGACACTGGTGGGGCCATTGCTCAGTTACGAGAAAGGTTGCCAAATGCACAGAGCTTAAATTGAAAAGCAAGAGCCTCCCTGTTGGTAAGAGGACAATGGAGTTTCCTCGCTCCCTCAGTGCACATCCCAGCCAGCCAACTCCTCCTAGTTAAAGGATCCAATCACAACAGATCTCTCAACAGGGTGGCTGAAAAGCATCTCACTCTGTAAAGGGCAGACATACATGAGGGTTTGGCAGACACCAAAGTGCACATGCCATCCCAATCCCTTCTGTTTTAGTTGTTGTGGAAACTTGGACCGTTAATATTTGGGATAAAATTACCAATATTTCCTCATCAGCATTCCAAATCTTACTTGGATACTGGTTTGTTAAGGGGAAAAAACTTTTAGACGACAACACTGAAGACACCTTCCCCTTCCCCCTGCTCACCTTCTACATCAAGGTATGAAGCCACCTGCCTCCAGAAGTAGCACAGAGTGGGAGAACCACATGTGTACCAGAGATGGCCATTCCTTGGAGACTGGGAGGTCCTGGTGGTTTTCAGGATGCTCTGGGGGATTTTGAGGATTGCAACTCTGCTGAAGCCTTGGTGGGAGCTTGGAAAGCTACACTTCTGGGGACAATAGACATGGTTGCTCTCCACTGTCCTCCTCCAGCCTTTAACATAATCTTGAACAGGGAGGAGCCTTGGCCTACTAGTAGAGTGTTCCAGTTTCAGCCCCTGGCATCTCCAGTTAAAAGGATCCAGGAAACCTGTTGCCAGTCAGAGTAGACAATACTGACCTTGATAGACCAGTGGTTTGACTCAGAGTAAAGCAGTTTCACATGTTCAATTTCCATTAAAGAAGGCCAGGAATTTTAAGTTGCCATAATCACTGATGAATATCTGAGGGTCTTCTTGAGCAAACAAAATGTAGCTTTATGTCAAATCTGTTAGAATATGCTATAGAGCAGTGGTGGCGAACCTATGGCATGGGTGCCAGAGGTGGCACTCAAAGCCCTCTCTGTGGGCACGCGTGCCATTGCCCCAGCCAGGCCTAGACCGTCATTAAAGTGTGGAATTCTCTGCCAAATAATTTTAAGTAAATGAAAGCATTTGGGATTGCTTTCCTTACTTTGTTTGGATTATCTTAAGTTAATGTATGAGTTATTTTTTCTAAAGAAAAACCTCAGTATTCAGGTCAAATTGCCGTGTTGGCACTTTGCGATAAATAAGTGGATTTTGAGTCGCAGTTTGGGCACTTGGTCTCTAAAAGGTTCGCCATCACTGCTATAGAGCTATATGGTGCACTTGAAAGGCATTGACCGTGGTGAAGAAACAATGCCTTTCCTCTACTAGAGAATCATAGAATCACAGAGTTGGACGGGACCATACAGGCCATCTAGTCTAACCCCCTGATTAATGCAGGAGCAGACTAGAGCATCCCTGACAAGTGTTTGTCCAGCCACTGCTTAAAGACTGCCAGTGAGGCAGAGCTTACCACCTCCCTAGGCAGCTGATTCGGCAGCTGATTCCACTGTTGGACAACTCTGTCACAGCAGCTGAATCACAACCAGTACAGATATTTGGGCTAATCTGACTCTTGATATCTTCAAGACCAGAGTCCTTCAAAGTGATAGTAATTTTGCTTTTGGATGTCATGTTTTTGCATAGTTCTTTGCTGATGAAATCTCTCAGATGGATTCAGATGCCAGTTAAAGAGCCTTGTCTCATTTGGGACAGAAGCAGTCATTCCTGTAACTAGAAAGTTTAACAAACCAGACTGCTCAAGAGTCTGAGTAATTATCACTTTTTATCTGGGTGGATAATCCAAGAAATGTTTTGGATTATTAAACAGCAGAAAAATAATTTGCATCGCTTCTCGGCCTTTTGGCTAAGATCAAGTGTGTAGAAGAATAATTTTCAGCAGGAAAATCATGCATACACAGATCACAAATCATGCTTAGATGGGGAAAAAAAAATCTTTCTGAATGCAGAAACACACAGCTGCCTTCTGGCAGCCTGCTTTGTCAGTGGGATTGTGTTCCTCTGCCCTAAATGCCTGGTGCCCTGTTACTGGGAAGCAATGCGGGAAACAGAAATGCAAATGGAATCAAAACACTCAGTTTGTTTTTACATGAGCTTAGTCTCTTCCAGTGGGTCAGAGCTGTGGTAGGCTTTTGGCTGAGGCCCAAATGGAACTGGCTTCTTATTCGGCTAGCCAAAGGAACTGGGTTGGGGGAAAGAGAGGGAAGCCATCTAGAAAGCTGCAGGCATAAGCAGAAAGGAATAACCTCATTTGTGAGCTCCCCTCAGGCTCTCGTTGAACTTTTTCTAATTCAGGACATGATTGTTCCCACTCCATGGGAAACACCAACCAGGCAAAGATTATACCTTCTGCTGAAGCAAAATGCCAGTAATGTTAAGTGTTTAATGGCAGAAGGCAATCTAAACCATATATTACCGACTATGTGGTTTAAAAAAGAATACCACACTCAACCTCAACATCGTCTCAAGGGATCATTGAGTAAGAGGGATAATAGGCCCAGAAAAGAGCAACAGTGGATAACATCTCAAAAAGCCAAACAAACAGGTTAAAAATCATCCAGCAATGCCGGCTGTGCCCTCGCTGTAACAGACAGGACAGCCACAGGGGCAGATTGGCCAGTTAACAGAGAGAGATCCTGGTGGGCCATTTCCCTGGAGGGCCATTGGCAGACAAGAACACACAGAGCCAAGTCCAATCAGAAAGAGGGGGTGGGAAGTTGTGGCAGCCCTGGCTCCTGCCCTACCACATCCACCACTGACCAGGGCTGAGCCGAGTGGCCCTTGCAGTGTTGGGCTGTAGCACTGCAGGGGCCAGTCAGCCTGGCTTGAGTCCTGGGCCATCATCCACTCCTGCCTGGAAGCAAAGTAAGAGGAGAGCATGTGCAGAGAATCTCCCTCTCCCTAATGGGCAATGATGACATCCTTTGCATGTTTTGAACACAGGTGCAGTTTCCTAGTAGTCAACAACAAATAATTTATTCACAGAGTGCTGGCTTTTTGCTGTGAATAAATTTGTTGTTGTCGTCGTTCCTAGTAGTCCCGAGTTTTTGCACCTCTCATGTCACCGCCAATGCTCCCTCTAAGCTGTGGAGCCTTGTGAGCAAAAATTCTACTTTGTGAACTACTGGCATTAAAGTTGTGAGCGAGCAATTTGGCTGCTGCATAAATTAGTTTGCTCTGGAGCCATCCTTCCTGAGCTAAGACAAAAATGTGTGAGCCAGAGGCTAAAAAACTGAGCTAGCTCACACTAACTCAGCTTAGAGGGAACACTGGTATGCATTTTCTCAAGCCTGTCAACCAAAACTTTGTATAAAATGGAGGGGGGGGGGAGAGAAGAGATCAGCTATCCCTGGACTGAGGAACGTGTCTGTAGGGACTGAGCACTTGGCTTGGTGGCACTGTGGAGAGGAGTGCTGTGGAGAGCCAACTGTAGGGGAAGGCAGATGGAACGGCTCTGGCCATTGCCCTGCCAGGGGCATGTTCAAGGCATCACTTGAAGGGACAGAATGAATGTCTGAGGTGGAGCATAAGCAAAGGGAAGGCAATAGGAGGGAGCGAGGAGGGACATTTGGGCAGAGTAGCTGGGCTCATCTGCAAAGGATGGATGTGGCAGCAAAGGCAGCAAAATGGTCTCACCTCCGTCACCACTGTGTTTACATAGAGCCCTCCAGCTGAGCTGGGTCAACGTTTTCTACAGCCTCTAACGTGTGTGGACTTTGTGCATTCTTTGTGATATTTCTGCATTTTCTTGGTGATATTTTTGCACAGGATTTTGCAGACAGCCATTCATCCGTGTAATGATTAGATTTCACCTGTTTTCAGTTCGATCTCAGGGTCTTTTCAGAATGCATCCTGCCCTGTAGTGTAGCAGGGAGAGGGATATCCTCACAAGAAACCTGTGAGGTGAACTTGCCCAGTAGAACGCTTTTGGTTCCCCACCCCTCCATTTGAACCCAACCTTCCAGACACTCCACCTGACCAGCTGCTTCATCTCGAGGGTTTGGTTCAGCTGCAGAAGATCCAGTAGTCAGCATATACCTATAACGGTACATAGTTATCTTCAGAACGACTCCATGAGGCAGGTTAGACTGAGAGAGTGACAGGCCCAAGGGTTTTCAATGGCTGAATGGGGACTTGATTTGGCTCTCCCCAGTCCTACTCCTAAATACTCTGGGGTACAGCCAACTGACTCTGATTCATTTTGTCTTCACTGGTCACCCATACAGCATTGTAATGAGCCCTTCTTGGCAAAATACTAACAATGAATGAAAAAAGGCTATTGTTTCCCGCTAGGATTATTGTGCATGGCTTGGTGTTTCTCCAGGACCCCCCACTAGTATGGGGCTTTGTGCCAGTCCTAAAGCCATCCCAGTTGCCTTTATGCAAAAGGGAATTACATCCACCCAGTTGCATTCTTAGTAATGCCACTTAGCAGGAACCCCATTTCTGGCCTGGTAGGGCTGGGGCCCCTGGCCCCTTGCATGCAGTAAGCCGCACAATGCATTCTTTGGTGAGTCCCAGCCCAGACCCTCCCATTCAATTTCTCTTGGGCAAGGGAGGCACCAAGTGGCCATTCCAGGGAGGAGGGGGATTCTGACTTGATCGTGCATAGTGCCACTTGGCCATTCTTTGTCCCTTAAGTTTGTTCCATTGCCTTGTCTTGGAACTGCTCAAGCTCCACCGTCCTCCACACCTTTCTCCTACGTTGTCTGTTATTAGTTCTTGCTTGCTTTCTAGATCAGCATTAAGCATCAGAGGCATTTAAATCTGCACTCTGCTCAATGCATTAAAACACACAAGCAAGCACTGTTTTTACAGAAAGCCAGTTTAAAACTGAGAACCAGTTTATTAGGAACTAAGCTGAGACTCAGGAAAGAAACGTAAATAATTGAACTGCCACCTCAACAGGACAATGGCTGGCCCCTAACATTATTAGGGTAGAGCGTGTTAGGAGGACTGCAACTCTGGGTCCCAAATGTTCCTGATTCTAGCAGCAACCAGGGAGTCTGGCCTTGGTTCTTCGCAGCTCTCAAGTACAGTTGAACCGCAAGGGACAAGCCCTGTTCAAACCTTTCCCTCTCTTGGACCTCCTGATGGAGATTTGTATGGAATTGCATCCCTGTATTGTCAGCAGCACTCAAGAGAAGCCCTTAAACAAGCCCCATCTCCGTGTTTCCCTGCTGCACTCTTCCCAGGAGGTTAATTGATTTCTTTTCTTCTGCTTGTTACCAAGGAAAAGTGTTTGACTCTTGATTCTAATTCACACAAACAGGAGACCCCAGGGCTCCAGGAAGCTGAGCCAAGGCTAGCCACAACCTCATGCTATAGTGGTCGACATCTCAGTCCTCCTCCTCTCCCTGCTCTCCACCAGCCTCATTTAATTAATATGCTGGGTGCTTTGCAACTCTGCCTCTTAGCCTTCCAGCAACAGCCCATGGTAGCGGTTCTCTTCTGACCCCCCTGCTTGGTTAAAGGTTCTTTGGCTGAAATTCTCTTGAGAAATATTTGACTACTCTGGGCTCTGGCAAAGTTAGAAGGGCTTCTGCACCTCTCTGCTCTCAAGCTATTTCTACAAGTGAGGTCCTTACAGCAGTCTGAACTGCAGTATCTGTATTTACGTGGCTGATACTAAGTAGGATCTGATCCAGTATCTACCAGTCTGCAGTGTATGAAACTACTTTATCAATTTGTGGTTTAGACCCTCAGGGAGATCCATAATTGTCACTCACAGGATTACATTCTTTGCAGAATTTGTAAAGGCAAATGTGATGGGAGGGGGGTTGTTGATAGTGATACACAAGACCGAGTGGATTGCTACTCTGAACCTGCAGGTTAGCATGGTACATTTTATATTTGTATGTTCACTGTTAACATTCATACCTGGCACCAGGGGTCATTTCGTAGAAAAAGAGCTAGGGGAACTCATTAGCATAACTCATTAGCATATGCCACACCCCCTGACATCACGGGCCCGGCGGTGGACCTGCAAGGCCAGCGGGAGTGCGAGGAAGCCCTGCCAAGGCCCTCCCTGGCCCCAGGCAGGCAGGGGTGGGGAGAGGCGGGGAGGAAGCAACTTACAACTCTTCTCCTGCCTCCTCCTGGCTGAATGAGGGCTGGAAGTGGGGCGGCCGGAAGCAGGGGGCGGGGCTTCGTCATGTGCCCCGCCCCCTGCACCTCACTCGGGGGAACTGGAATCCCCCGCGTTCCCCCCCGAAATGACCTCTGCCTGGCACGCAGTTCTTCTATCTTATATGTATATTATTAATGTTAATCTTGTTATGGTCTTGTGGCAAAATGACTTGGTCTGTCTCACCACTTCATGACTGTAGGTGTATTTCCAGAGGCATTCACGCACACACACACATGAACAGACATCTCCACACACTGTCCCTGGCAGCTTCCTCGGATGTCTGGTATCAGGTGAGGGGGGATTAATTTGCAAATGGGTTTGATTGAGCGTGCAAAAATTGGGACAGACACGTTGATCTTGAGCAGAGCATTGGAGTATGAGGTTGGATGCGGTTTGATGCCTGAAGAGTCCTGCCTCAGCAAAGGGTGTGGGGCTTTGCACCACTTTCAACCTATTGAATATACGGCCTGTCCTGTTCTTGCTGTGTCAGGGCCTGAGCATCACAGGGATACGGCAGCTTCATGGCATGCCAGGCCATGGCTCCCTGCCTTATTCTGGTCATTCTCAGGGGAAGGCCGGCCTGTTACTGGATCTAGTACCATATGTTTTATGCACTTTCGCCAAGAACAGATGAAGGCTGCAGCTTGTGTGAGATCATCTCTGGTTCTGCTATGATGCCGGATGCTAAGCCTGACCAACGTAAACATGCTGCAAACAGCAGGAGCTTCTCTCTCAGCAGGGGCTGCCCTCACCCAGACCCTCACCTCTGGCTCCTTTGTACATAGACTGGATGGGGATTCCACAGCTGGGATCCTCTCTCTGTTATGTGCAATCTCTCTGGCGCTTTTAGTATGCAAAACGTTTCATTCCTTACAGCCCTCCTGCCCGGCAGGGCACTGCTCTTTGCATTACGGAAGCCTCCCTGTGAGTTAATTTATTGTATTTATTTATGAATGTCAACAACCATTCCCCCCAAGGCTGCTGATGCCATAGCAGGTGTGCATGGCTGACATAGTGTTATCCACTGGTTCTTCGCAACACATTAGTCCTGCTTTCAACCCAGGTGCTCCTAGCACTGGCATGGGGGAAGCTTTAGGGAAAAGGGGTGCTGGAGAACACCCCACCTGGGGAGCTCAGTAGTGGGCCTTTGCCAGTCAGCCCTCTCCAAATTATCTCTATGAAACCTACAATACTGCTAGCAGGCCGACAACACCGACTATTGTGAGCCTGGAGGATAGAAATGGTGGGGAAAGGAAGGCTCTGAGCGGTGCTGGTATGCTTGCCATCCAAGAGGCGAGCAGCTCAGGGGTTAATACACCAGGCAGCTGTGCTCTGAACCTAAGGTGGTGCTGGTATATTGAGTTTGGTCAAGCATGAAAACGATTTGGGGGAGAGGGAGAGTGGCAGTTCTGCTCTGCCCTGCTGTGAGGAATGAGCAACTTGCCTCACAGCTGTCAGATCTGACTCTCTTCTGCCTTTTCATGGGTTATGGAGGGGCTGGCAAATCAGTGGGGAGCAGCAAAGCACAGGCTTCCCCCTCTTTGCAAAGCTGCACGGGGTGGGTGGATTTCAGCAGAAGGGCTGTGGAATGAGTGACCAAGTGTGGGGGAGGAGAGGGCCACTGAAGCCACCCAGGACCAGCTTGAGGGAGGAAAGACCTCTGCTAATGAGTCCAGGGTAGCTTGGGGCCCTTGAAGATGGTTTGGTGCATGGTTACTGCTATCCCATTTGTGCCCCAGGGGAGGATTACCAACCTCCAGGTGGTGCCTGGAGAGCTCCCATGTTCACAACAGAGGTCACTTTCCCTGGAGAAAACAGCTGCTTTGGAGGGTGGCCTCTGTGGCATTATACCCTGCTGAAGTCCCTCCCCTCCCCAACCTCCCCCTCCTCAGGCTCCACCCCCAAAATCTCCATGTATTTCCCAATCCAGAGTGGGTAACCCTTCCCCAGGGGCTTGTAAAGAGGCCCTTCTGAGGCCAAAGGAGACAGGGCTCAGGCTCCACACAGTATCTTCTGGGGCAGCCTCTTTGCAGTGACATATCCAGAAGTCCTAGCAGTGCTTTGTATGTTTCCCCAAATGCCAGCTTTTCAGGGCAATCTGAAACAAGGAAAGTTGTAGAAGGCTTAACCTTCCTAACTGGCGGGCCAGCCCTAATCTTAACTGGGCTCTCATGTGCTTGGTTTTTAGAGAAAAGTCCCTTCACAGAACTCCCAGCATCACATGTGTTTGAGCCCCAAGGGCTCATCTTCAAGGGACATTGCTCAGGACTGAGTGGGCACCTGACATAACCTGGTGGATCACATGGCACAGGTGCCTAGTCCACAGTAGTCACCCAAGCACCTCTGCTGCAGATGGGGCCCCGTCAGTGTCCTTCATGTTTCAAAGAGACTGTAAAGTGTTTGTGAGACTGGCCCTGACTCAGTGATCTCTCCTGTCTACAATGCAAATGGCAGTCTGAGGTTTCATTTCACCACACATAGGCCACTGTTGGTCTCAAACCCCGATCTTGTTTTCTGTATGAAACCTACAATTATAGAAGAGCTAAATGCCCCCAGGAGGGTGAGTGAGAACTAGCAACTTCCTCTGGGCTGAGTCATGACTTAGGAGACCACAGTTGGCTCCACATAAATGCAGGATGGAAAGGGTGGGCAAGACAGAGACAGCTGAGTGTCTTCCCTAGGGAAAGGCCAGATGGAGGTCAAAACAATAAGCTGGACAACAGTAGCTCACCTTATCCTTGGTCCTCTAGTGCAATAGAAAGCATTGTGAGTTGTCACCTTGGAGAACTGGGTGTTTACACTGGAGCAGATTAAGGATTCAGATTCATACTGGTCATATGCTGCACAGTGTCCCAGGTTGGCTTGCTCCATGTGCAATGCAGTCTCTGGGGCATGGCCATGGGAAATGGACAGCAGTGATGTCAGCACAATGTCCTCCTCCCATGTCCTAGTATGGCTAATTCACAGGGGTGGATGAGGTCCTCTTGTCTGAATGTTGCACTGACTGGTCCCACCTTCAGGACCAGTCTGTGATCCAGAGCAAGAGGGAAGTTTGGGTCACCTTCCATCTGAAGAAAAAAAAGGCAACAGGCTGGGGAAGATGCTAACTGTGGTTCACCAACAATATGCAGCATGCTCTGTAGAGACAAAGGCAAACCTTTTATTTGCATGTGCTAACAGGTGGGCAAGGCTGAGAAGGGTGGGGAGATACTCAGACTTTTTCTCCATCTGAAATAAGCAGCTCTTCTGCTTTGTAAATTGGGGGGACGGGACAGGAAGAGACTTTCAGGAAAAACAAACTAAACCAAATGTGAAAGATCAATGAAAAGGAAGGGCCAGATATATTTATGCAAGAGAGGTTCTCCCCCAAGATCTGTGTGTTGCAATTAGTGCTGGAGGGAGATTTAATTAACAGCCTGCCTGAGGAGGTCAGGAAAGGACCTACACTTCTATAATTTCACAGGATGGGCAAAATTGTAATATTCAGGAGAGCGTTTTTATGGAATGTAGCAGAATATAGAATTGTAAGAATGGAACAGACCAGGAGGGTGCCTTTAGAATGAAATAGGATTGTACTACTGCAATGATTATTCTAGGCATCATGCTGCTTTTACTGCATTGTTTTCGACCTTTGTAATTCTACTTACTATATTGCTTCTAATATAGGCTTGCCTTAGACAGTTTGCTGTTCACATTATTGTTTCATTCTGTACTATAGTACTGTTCATTGGATGTCTTATGCTATATGACTACATTGCTTTTCTTCTGTAACTTGCTTTGAGACTCGCTGAGAAAGGAGGGCTATAAACAAACAAATGCATAATCTCAAGGGAAAATTGCCCCCCCCCTCCTTTTGTTACTTTTCTATCTCAGTAGGATTTTGAATCCTGTTTTGCATCCAGAAGCACCCTATAATCCAATTAAGTCTGCAACACTTCCTGTAACTCCATTTGAAGACTGTCATAAGACTTCATGCACTGAAACATCTTTTGCTCTGCTCCCCCCCCCCTTTCTTTGGTATGGAACTTTCAGCCTGATGAAGTGCTCTAGGGAACCTGAAAGCTTGTGCTCACAATTCTGTGATATTATGGTTGGTATTACACAGCTGTTCTTTCCCCCATCTCCAATGGCTGTTTGCAGTCTTTAGTCCTTTCTGTGCTTGGATCTCATCCCTGGTTTTATCAGAGTTCAACTCACAGCACAATACCTTGCATTTATCCCTGGTTATAACAGCATCTGCTTATCCTGGGACAAGTGTGGAGCAAAACCGAGGTAACCTCATTGTGATGTGGAAACAAAAAATACCCCGAGATAATTACAGGGGTTAACTCGCATTTAGTGTAGAATGTAAGTTCGGGGACAGGGTTGAACCAGGATGTGAGGTCTAGTGCGGAAAGGACTATTGAGTAAAGTACAAAGGAACTATAACAATGGATGATCATTTACATGTTAGCTAACAGTGTGGGCTGCCACCAGGGATGCAGGGCAGATGCAAGACCAGCCCCTTTGTGTTCTCTGTATGCATTAGAGGGTTGGAATCCTTTCACAAGGCAAGGAAGAAAGATGTGCGCAGCAGAAGCATGCAAAACTGACTGCAAAGGGGACCCAGAGTTCCTGTTACAGCTCATGCTCTTAGCCCTTGAAGCCCCTTAAACGATAGCAGGAAAGAGTTTCTCTGTCTCAGAAGCCCAAGAGGGTTGAGTCATGGTGAAAACTTCCTTTCCGCCAGACAAGTGGTCACTTGGCACAGGCTGTGGAGCCCACAGGGGCAGGCTGGGCAAACAGCCCAAGCACCACCTGCTTGTGTTTTCCTTCTACAAGAAACCTGCCCTACTGTGAGCCTGGCTGTATGCTGAGCATGTCCTTTCCTACACTTTTTTGGAGAAAGATGGGGCACTTTACAGGGGGACAAGGTCTGTAGGCCCAGCATCAATTTACAGGGGACAAGCATGATGTTCCCTGGCTTGCCCTTCCTACCTGTATGTCATTGCAGAACAGCAACTAAATACTTCTTTTGCACAAAAACTGAGGTTCAGCACAACAGTAACGATTGTGGCAGAAGGGTTTCCGCTAGTGCAGCCAAGATACCAAAAGCCACAAAATACCTTTCATTAAGACCAACCAAAAATAACTCCAACGTAGTGTGCAAGTTTTCAAGTTCTCCAGAACTCTTCAGTAGGCTGGATATTTAAAAAGGGAGAGACACAAACACCTCTTTCAGGTCATAGGAATAAAGCTTCTGGGTTACAGCTTGTCTAAATCGTGGCGTGGAAGCATAATTCCCCTCCTCCCCCTCCCAAGCAACCCAATATGCTCATGAAATGCTGCTCCTGGGAGATAGAGGACTCCCCAGACCAACATGATGGGGGAGCTGGAGGGCTCTCACAGGAGGGGGACCTCCCCCATGTGTGCAGAACTTTTCAAAGGGATCCAACACGCGGTGTTTGTATCCTGTTGGCAGATGTATGTAAGAACAGAGAGTGGTCGGCTGGTATCAGATTTTGCCCATGGCATGTTGGGAAGAAGGAGCTCTCCAGTTGAAAAAATAATAACCAGTCATTGATCAGCATTGCTGCTGTTTCTCTAGTTGTTTCATCCACCAACCCACCTAATACTGGGGCCAGAGGCCTTTGCTGCAGCAACCAGTTTTCTAACTCTCCGGCTACAGCTGTTCCCCCAAGCCTGATAAATGCTTGTGACAGGTGTTGTTGAATGTGATCACAATAACTCCACAATCAGATCTCTTGTCCAGCTTTTGGTACCCATTATGCACTCAGAAGCGGAAGAGAGATGACTCAAGATGTGCCTAGTAGTTACACTGGCATCCCCTGCCTCATCCTGTCCCCTTCATTCCATCTATCAATGGTGCTTTGCTCCATCTTATTAGCGGCGCTTTCCGCCCATCCTTAAACACTTGATCCATCTAAGCATACGAACAGTATTCCCTAGGAGCTTGTAAATCTGTTCCCGCCATCTTGTGGTTATTTTACTTGGGTTTTTAATTGGATCACTGTTAATTGATCTTTACGGGCATCATTGGAGGGAAACGGGATGTCTTTAGGGGACGGCAGGGCAGCGGGACATGCACTGCTGTGGTTGCCTAGCTATGCCATTGAGAACACCATCTTGGTCTTAAAAAATCTTAACATCTGGAACTAAATAGAGGAGCACTGATAATGTTTTTATGATGTTTATTTAATTGTTTATTAACCGTCTATTTGTAATTTAACATTTTATTTTGTTTTATTGTTTTATTTGGCACTATGCCCTGTTAGCCGCCCTGAGCCTTCGGGGAGGGCGGGATAGAAATCCAAATAAATAAATAAATAAATAAATAGTTTTAAAATGCTTGATTTTGTTGAGTCTTTGTTGTGAAATGCCCTAAGCCCACTTACGTGGGAGGGCAGGATAGAAATATAAATAAATAAATAAAGGTTTAAAACAACTAAGCAATGTTTTGTGTGTGTGTGTGGGGGAACCTTTGCCAGATGCTGGGCATTGCTCACCTAGGACTGGGATATCTGTGCTGGCCTGTTCCTTTCTGCTTTTCTTCCCAGTGGGGCACAAGAGCAGCTTGGAGCATTGTTCTCCCCTCCCCCATGTTATCCTCACAACAACTCTGTGAAGTATATCAGGCTGCGAGAGAACGACTGGTCCAAGGGCATCCAGTGAGCTTTCATGGCAGTGTGGGGATCTGAACCTGGGCCTCCTGGGTCCTGGTAACCTCTATACCACACTAGCTCTCGTCCTTTTAATAGCAGCAGCTTCCTTTCTCAAAATCAGTTACTGAAGTTTTCCACCATGAGCGTTACTGCTTGTTAAAGGCTGCAGATCAAGCTGCTGTTCAAGGGAGGTCAATGAAAAGCTGGCAACTCTGCACATGCCTTGAGTGAACTGCTGGGTGTACATCCCAGAGATGTATGGGGGAAACAGAGGGCCGCAGAAGCCTGAATCTGGACCTTATGGAATGAATATCTGAGAGCAGGGCTATTTTTGGGCAGGAACGCACAGGAATGGAGTTCCGGCTGGCTCCTGAATTGGCCACGCCCAGCAGGAACTCATTAGTATAATAGGCCACACCCAATAGCAGAAACTCATCAGGATTGGCTTCATTAGGGGTGTGGCCTAACATGCAAAGGAGTTCCTGCTACCAAAAAAGCCCTGGGTTTTGACAACAAACAAGGTAAACAGAATAACAAGCAAAAGGTGGGTGTAGCTGGATAACCACACTTCTGGTAACATGGGGGTGCGGCCTAATGTGCTAATGAGCTGTGCTGTCAGGGGTGTGGACTAATATGCTAATGAGTTCCTGCTGTTGGGTGTGGCCTATTATGCTAATGAGTTCCTGCTGGGCTTTTTCTACCAAAAAAAGCCCTGTATGAGAGCATAACACCCATGGAAAGAGTAACATCATCACCAAAGCCAACATACACATCTGCACACATTGAGTGTATTCATGGAGATAGTTGTGCTCCCAGGGCTGACTTGTCAGTCCCTTGGAACAAAATGTGCCTTTCAGGAGAGCGATTAAACAGTGCCCCTTGGCAGTTTTCCAGCACAATCCTAAACACAGTTATACCCTTCTCAACCAATTCATTTCAGTAGACTTAGTAGGGTATAAGTATGTTTAGGACTGCATTTTTTGACTCTAGGCTGGCTTTGCAAGTAATGGTGACATTTAGCATCTGCGGCAGTCACAAGCATTGTGGGCTAGCTTGGACTGAGACCCACAAAATGCTGAGCCTCAGCATTCCTTTGTCTGCGAAATCCCAAAGGGAGAAGCTCGCCACGGCTGCTTTCTCATGCCCCACAAGGCAAACCGCTCACATCTGACTAAAATAAGGAATAGGATCTCTCTAAAAGAGGGACATGCGTGGACCAAAGCACGTTGAAAACTCTTTCTCTAAGCAACAAAATGAAGCAATGCTTTATGGCAAGTTATAGCTCAAGACAAAAGGGGGGAGGGTCTTTGGAGGAGCAGAAAGTTTGCAGGAGTTGGAGGGCCCAGTCCAGCCTGTCTGCCTTCCTCTGGATTCCTTGGGATTGTAAGAAGACTGGAGGAAATGGAGAAAGACATTGCCGCACGCAAATGGCAGGCCTCATCTGTGTATGCAGATCTCTGTTCTCTGTCACTTGCAATCTTCCCTGGCAATTTGTGGCTTGATTAGTTTGTTTGAATCAACTGTTTGCTTTGCAGGCACCTTTTCCACCATGCTAGTCAGAAGTTTTGTCCACCCCCTGTGCTTTGCAGAAGGAGACAACTGAGATGGCTATGATTCTGCAATATCAGGCACAGGGGGTATATGTGGTAGCTGGGCCTAGTTTGCCCAGTGTTCCATAATAGGACGGGTCACCTCCCTGCTCTTGCCTGGAGTCACCTTGAAGGCACCCAGGCCTATGGTTGGAGCCACAATCTGAAACAGGCTGGGCTGGCATGATGCCAAGTAGCATCTGTTTCTGATTCTTTTTCAGCAAATGCTGGCAATCATTTATTTATGGAAGCGGAATTTCCCTTGGAGATTGAGTTTAATGCCATGGAACATCTTCAGTTACGAAGAGAAAACAAACAAGGTTGCTCCTTGTTGTTGAGGTGGAGTCAAAAAAAGGCACTACTCTAAGGAGCTTCAGTGACCCCCCATACATGAATCAGGAGCTCCACCTAGCCTAAGGAGGGAGAAGTTTGATGGACCCTCGTGTTGTGCCAGCAGCCCCACCTGTGGAGGACACCACTGCCTTTAGGCAGGTGGAGGCAATTGACAGCTTGTTGGTTCCGTCCACCCATCCCTGATACCATGGCAATTTTTTTGCCATCAAGTCACAGCTGACTTATGGTGACCCCCACCTGGCATTTTCAAGGCAAGAAACATTCAGAGGTGGTTTGCCATTGCCTGCCTCTGCGTTGTGACCCTGGTATTCCGTGGTGGGCTCACATCCAAATACTAGCCACTGCTGGGGCTGACCCTGCTTACCTTCCAAGATCTGCCTAGCTTGGGCTACCCAGATCAGGGCATAGCCCAGTATAGTTCAATATTTAAGCCCTCCAGGACTTTTTCAGGGGCTGGATGTTCAATAGAAGAATCTGATTTAAAGGTCCCTGTGTGTACCTTTGGGTTTTGAAGCACTGCTCATCTGCTTAGGGAGTAAAGGTCGGAATGTGACTCCCATCTCCCTTGTCCCTTAGCAGTGATTTTCCATCTGTTGGGGCTGAGCCCATGTAACTGATCTAGCATGGATGGCTGCTCATCCATGCCTGGCTGTGTGCTAGATGTGTGTGGGGTTTTCTTCCTGGGATTCCACCTGCTTGTACCATGAATTGCCTTTGCAGCACTGTCTTTTTGTGTGCCGAGATAACTTTTGTTCAGTATGGTGCTTCCATTCGGGATGTGCAGGGAAAAAAAGGGAAAATTTCAGGAAGGCAGGAAAAAACCTCCCCCTTCCATGAGCAACTAACAGTGCAATCCTAAATGGTCAATGAGCTTATTATGGTGTGTAATGATTCCTTGTTTTGTGTGTGTGTGTCTCTTTAAAAGTTTGGTTGCATGGCTGTGGTAGATAGACTAGAGTGGTTGAGAGAGGCAAGTGTGGTATGATTGGTGGTTGACAGAGAGGGGGAGTGGTTTTGGAAGTGAATCTGGATGGATGAGTATGTGAGTCACTCAGGAGTTTGAGTTACAAGTTGACAGTTGATGTAGACAGGCAGTTCTGTGTTGAAGCAGTTAGAAGTGGACAGCTGCGGTTGTTCAGTGAGAAAGAGAAAGAGAGCTGAAAGCTGAATGTATAGGAAAAAGTAAAGTAAAGTTTAAGTGAAGTAAAGTTAAAGGAAAGTCTGAGTGTCATAACAGACTGGAGTGAAACAGTGAAAATAGGTCCCGTTCACACTAGGCAATTTGGGCTGGGAGCGGGACAGTTCGGGGGCGGATCAAACCGGCGTCGAGCTTCTGTCCCCGAACTGGCCCTTCCCCGCACAAATCCGCCTCAAGTTGAAACCACCTACCTTGGTGGTTCAACGGGAAGCCGCGCTACAAACCGGGCGTTTGATCGCCGTCGCGCCCTTGCGCCGGCACAACCCCGGCCCGTAGCCAAACTGTGCATGCTCCGACATGCGCAGTTCGGCCGGCTCCCGGTCAGAGCCGTTTTTTCTCCCCGGCGTTTGATCGTGCCGGGGAGAAAAGGCGCCGCGGCCAGGGGATCCGTGGGATCCCACCGCGGCGTCTCAACGTTGGCGCGGCTTTTAAAAGCCGCGCCTTTAGAGGCTTTTCCCCTGCCGTGTGGCAGGGGCCATATATGGCATTCAGATAAACAAGTGTTACAAAGTTACATGAAAAGATCCCTGTCAGTGAGGGAAAAGATTGAGTGTGATACCAAAGAAATTGTACATCATTTACACATTACTAGTTACATTGTATCACCCTCTTATTTAGTATTTATTTCAATAAATCCTCTTTTATTTAAGTTTATACCAGCTCTGAATGAAATACTTCTCCGGACCACATAGTTCCTCGTAAGCCTTGAACTCGGTCTACCAAACTAAAAAGAGCAACAGTAGAAGCATAAAGGTTTGGAAATCCTTAAAATTTCCTGGTGGCAGCAGAATCTACCCAGTTAAACATAATAAAGAGAACTTTTAAAGTGAAAATAGTCCTCCCCAATAAGGAGGACGTCACATGGTGTAACTCCATTTATGAGTGGACTGTGAAACTTTCACATGCAATCATAGGGAGAGGTAAACTGCTTTGTGAGCTGTCACCTTTCTTTCCAGAATAACTAAAGGGGGAAATGGAGGAGTCGTTTTAAAAATAAAAAAGTAATAAATAGATGAAGCTAATCCCTGCCCTCTTCAGTGTTTTATCTCATGTGGTCTGGCACATGATGTACTTCTCTCCCATTCTGGATGATTTTCCCCACTGCAGCCTAAGTAGGAGAAAACATGCTTCTATCAGTGAAGTTCTATGCATTACAGTGGAGTGGGAGCAGAATTAGCCATATACACACATCCTGTGTGGTGTTTTGCTATGTAAATATTTTGTCTGTGTTTTACTTCTGGGATTTAATGTGGGGTTTTATATGTATATGGCTTTAGTTTAAAATGCAGGCCTTTACAGTAAGAAAGAGAGGCTGGATGGGTGATTGAAGTGAGTTATGATTGGATGGTTAAAGGTTTCCCTTCCTCGAAAGCCAGTTGAATCCAACTCTAGGGGGTGGTGCTCATCTCTGTTTTCAAGCCGAAGAGCCAGCGCTGTCTTAAGACGCTTCTGTGGTCATGTGGCCAGTATGATCGATGCCGAGGCGCACGGAACGCTGTTACCTTCCCATTGAAGTGGAACCTATTTATCTACTTGCACTTCCTTGCTTTTGAACTGCTAGGTTGGCAGGAGCTGGGGCCAGAGACAGGAGGTCACTCCATCACGCAGCACTGGGGTCTCAAACTACAGACCTTCCGGTCTATAGCTCAGTGTCTTAACCTCTGAGCCACCACCGCCTTAACCAATTGGATGGTAGCTGTACCCTAGGGGGTGGAGTTGACTGGGTTTACAGAGAGGGTTTGTGTGTAGGGGAGAAACAGTTGAGTGAATGAAGAGATTGAGTGAGGTGCTGTAGAGTGTGAGAGAAATCTGTTTTTTGGGAAGGTCATTAGCCTAAGTGGCAAGTGAGGAAAATAAGCCTTTGTGGCTAGGTCTATTTACGGAATTTTAAGGAAAGAACTGTACCTATCTGAAACCATTACGCTTATAAACTATACTGAAATTGTTTTGCCATTATACTTCTAAATAAAACCTATTTATGCTTAAGTGAACACAGCTGTTTTATTTAGACAAAAGGATCCCCTTTTACCTCCAAGCCATTCCCCAAGTGCTGGCAGTTTTGTCATTCTACCAAATGCAGCTAAGCCATGCTGTTCTTTGGGCTCAACTTTCTAAGGCGACAGCCTTTGGTGGCAGTGAAAATAAGTAGGAAATGTTTATATTTTTATAATTTTATGCAAGTTTTCAGCACTGCTGCTGCTTTTTATTTGTTGTGATTGTTTTTGTTTTTAATCTGATATCTGATTAATTTAATGATAGTGTTTTACTTTGAATTGATAAGCAACCTCAAAGCATTTTCTGGAGAGGCACCTACAAAATGATCTAATAAAGGTGCCTGAAAGATGTCAGATCTTGAAGCAGCAGTTCTTGTGCATAGAAAGAAGGTAGGATGCTTTATCACTACTGATTTTGCAGGTTTTCTAAGTGTTTGTGTGTTTTGCTCTTTTCTGCTGTAAGGGTGAGCAATTTTAAGCCTCTGACTCAACTCCCCCCACTCCTGTTTGCAGGGCAGATGGTCTATCACCTGGGCCTTGTCCTCTGTTCCCACTCAACACTTAAGCCCTGCTTGCTTGCCAACATGTGCAAACAAAACCGTTGCCTCATTCCCGATCATGGAGGTGGGGTAAATGTAATGTGAGGCTAAGCCACTGGTTCTGTTCCCACTTACTTTGTGTTACAGTATGTAAGTAAAGTTTGCCCCAGCCTCATGGATAGCAGGTGCAATGCTAGAGAATATTTCTGTCAGGTACATATCTGTTGAATCACTTTCGCTGCTCCCTGGCCCTCCTGGCTCCCCCTGCCTGGGAAAATGAAACCAGATAGCAAGGCACCAGAGTTACTGTCAAACAGCAAGCTTTCTGGTTGCTCCCAAATGTCACAAAAGAATTCTGTTCCAATTCAGACCATTTACCAGATCTTCAAATTGCTGTTGCTTGGATTGGATCTTGAGTAGGAAATGCTTGCACATTTCAAACCTCCACACTGGGACTGGAAAAGGTCTGTAAAACACATCTCTGGGGATTTTTTGTTGCAGTTGAGAAGAAAGAGAGCCCAGAGCTGGCTTCTTTCCATCTCTTGCCAGGGAATGTCCATCCAACAAAGAATTTAATGGACGGCAGGCGCTTCCCTGTGGCACATGCTTCTGATCTGTGCGGGTAGAACTGTGGGCTGGGCACACAGTGAGCCTGAGTCTCCAAACAGACCAGGTAAAAGGTGTATAACTTTGCAATGAGAAGTAGCTAGTCTCCTTCTGCATTGTCTTTGACCATTACACCCAG
>NW_015173680.1:1237628-1250227 GCF_001447785.1 Gekko japonicus | reverse complement strand
TTCTGTTTTGTTTTCCTGGTTTTTATCCTTTAAAGAGCTCAGGATGGCATGCATGGTGCCCTTCTCCAGTTTATCCTCTGAATACTGCTTACAACCTCTTGAACTCGGTTGCAAATACGCCCCTCTGGTTGCTACCTGACAGACCAGGATATATGAAGGGCTATGCCAGTAATGCCAAAAATATAACTGGGTTTGAACTTGTCCACAGTTTGCAGCCTGGCATCTACTCTGGGAACTGAACGCCAGCCCTGCCTCTCCCCAGAACCATGCCCTACCTGCTTTTCCAAACCTCACCCATTTGGTAGCCACAAACTGGGAAGATAGTAATGATAATGAATTGTGATGGAATTGGGATTATGATGCTGTAAGACCCTTTAAGGAAAGCCAGTCTCAACTTGCACAGGAGTCCTATAGCTCCTGGAAGAAAAGCAGGATAAACTAAATGAATCAACAATGGTCACAATTCCAGGCTTCCGTTTCAGTACAGTTGAGGACCGAGGAAATCCCAGAGTGAGAAAACTCACCTCCTTGCCAGCCTTCCCCTGTAAGCAGATAGCAGCGGTCCTATCAGGGTAGGTACTCTTGGGGCAGTAGAGCGAATAATAGGACTTTTCGGGCATGAAGAGCTGGAGCCTTGGCCAAGAACAAATGCAATCACCTGAGACTGCTTTCTGCAAAGGCCAGCCTGGCAGAGAAGGAAGGGTCCTGTGTGGTTTTGCAAGACTCATCGAATTAACTTTTGAATTCCCTTTATCTGGGCAGCTGTTCTGTTTGTTGGCCAGCTCCTAAAGTTATTTTTAGGCCCCAGACTGGAATTTCTGTGTGTGTGCTTGTCTTGCCCTGTCCTGTGGAGTATAGCTTGTTTGGCTTGCTTGTGCAAGCCCCTTGAACTCTTTGGCCAGGATCATGCAGGTTAACAAGCAGGGATCTTCACTTGTGGAGATAAACTGAAATTTGACCTTGATCCATCATTTATAAGTTACTGGTGTTTCATTTGCTGCTTTCAATTCAAGTTTCTTGTGTATCTGTAACGGTTCTTCCAGCTTTCTTGGTGTACTCCTTGGAGGTTGTTTTCTACCAGCTGACTAGACAGCGTGCATATTTGTGCAACTATATCCCACAAAGTTGACATTTTGACTTGATTTAAGAAAGCATCAGTTAATTCATTTCTTTCCCACCAAGTTGACCATTCTGGTCTTCTGCTTATGAGTGAGATGACAGGTATAAGTAGTGCCCACCACATTCAGCCCTATATTGTTAGTATACCTTGCTTTCACATAGGAAACAATTATTAAAGGGCCCCCTTTTTAAAACCATTGACAGGTCCAGCAGACTCTTCCACAGAATTGTACACTAATTTATATTCAGCCCCTATAATGAATACTTTGGCTAGTATTCTGAAAAGCTTATTTTAAAAGACTAATTTCAACTTTCACATCCTTGATTTCTTAAATTCAAACTTTTAGTTCAACAATTGCTGTTTCTTTAGATGAAGAGACAGCTTTTTGTCCCATGCTGAGGTTCTAGATACAAATGCTGCGGAGTGGGGGTTTATCCCTGTTTTTGCCCAGGCACCATTTCCCCATTTCTGTTGTTTCTGTCTTTCTTCACTCTGACAATCTAATTCAGTGTTTCAAACAAGGTGTCATTTGTGACCTGGCCATCATTTAAATAAGGCTGCATCATGATCCTAACATTATCACTCTGTAATCCTGTAAGAGCGGCATGTTTTGTACCAAGGCAGTGTCATACTTCATGCTAAAAGTTGCTTCTTGGGAGTCAAGCAGGATTTTTTGTCTGAAACCCAGCAATCTTGGGGTGACTCTTGAGGTTCCTGTACTGCTCTTGACAGCTCAGCTGCATCTTTTTCTTGATAATAAGATAATAAAATATGCTCTAAGTTTGCAAAGCTGAGCTTGCTTTTCCTGAAACTGAGCCTCAAGTAGTTTTACTTTCTCATTAGCATACTGCAGGGGCGTCGAACTCATTTGTTATGAGGGCTGGATCTGACATAAATGAGACCTTGTTGGGCCGGGCCATGTGTGTCATAAAAGGTAATGCCAGGTAGCAGAGACATAAACTTTATAAACGACACAGACAAACACAATTAAAGATTTTTTAAAAGAAAGAAGCGACAGTTAGAACCGGATATGGAACAACTGATTGGTTCAGCATAGGAAAAGGATGTATATTGTCACCTTGCTTATTTAATATATATGCAGAGTACATCATGCGAAATGCTGGCCTGGATGAATCACAAGCGGGAATTAAGATTGCTGGGGAAAAGATCAACAACCTCAGATATGCAGACGATACCACTCTGATGGCAGAAAGTGAAGAGGACCTCAAGAGCCTCTTGCTCAGGGTAAAAGAGGAGAGCGCAAAAGTGGGCTTGAAGCTCAACATCAAAAAAACTAAGATCATGGCATCCGGCCCCATCACTCCTTGGCAAATAGAAGGGGAAGTCGTGGAAGTAGTGACAGACTTCACGTTCCTGGGATCCCAGATCACCGCAGACTGTGACAGCAGCCATGAAATTAAAAGATTTCCTTGGGAGGAAAGTGATGGCGAACCTAAACAGCATGATAAAAAGTAGAGACATCACCCTGCCAACAAAAGTCCGCATGGTCAAAGCAATGGTATTCCCAGTAGTCATGTATGGCTGTGAGAGTTGGACTATAAGGAAGGCCGAGCGCCGAAGAATAGATTCTTTTGAACTATGGTGCTGGAGGAGACTCTTGAGAGTCCCTTGGACTGCAAGAAGAACAAATCAGTCAATCCTCAAAGAAATCAACCCTGACTGTTCCCTGGAAGGCCAGATAATGAAACTGAAGCTCAAATACTTTGGCCAGCAAATGAGAAGGGAGCACTCACTGGAGAAGACCCTGATGCTGGGAAAGATTGAAGGTCAAAGAAGACGGGGACGGCAAAGGATGAGATGGTTAGACAGTGTCATAGATGCAACGAACATGAAACTGAGCAAACTTCAACGGACGGCAGAAGACAGGAGGGCCTGGCGGGAGCTGGTCCATGGGGTCGCGAAGAGTCGGACTCGACTGTGCGACTGAACAACAAAAACTTTAAATAACACTCAACATCCCTGGCATACTGCTTCTGCGGTGCTGCCTCCTTGGTTTCAGCATTGAGCTCTGCAATCTGGTTACAGTAATCTAGACAGCCCCTCATACTCTAATCCTCTTAGATCTGCTGTGTTCAGATCCTGTCTTACATCCTTGAGCAAGGCAAAGGCAATTGAAATCATCGCAATCTGCCCCAGAAAGTCCTACAAAGTCACAAACCTCACAGAACTGTTCCTGCTTTCCTGCTGAAGGTGCTATGAAAGTCCTTCCACCTCCATAAGCAAGCAGGCTTTCAAACTCACTGCTGTGAGCCACTCCTTCATACGGCCTCTTTTCCTCAGGGATTTTCTCTCAGTGTTGTAGGCTGATCTTTCAGAGGGCAAAAGCCTCTCACTTCAAACCCTCCTGGCTGGCTCACTAAAATGAATCACTCCGCTCCGATCAGGGGAAAGGCAGGAAGTGTAGTTCAATGCTGACTTTTATTTCGTAATGTTGTGTATTAAGATCTGTAGTGAGCTTGAGTTCTGGACAGGATTGCAAGTCCACCAATCAGAGCGGCACAATGTTATGGAGGGAAGCACTCTGATTGGACTTTATCTGTAAATAGTGATTGGTTGTTTAATGACGTGGGTGTGGCTACCCAAGCCTGGACTGTTTAAAAGATAGCCTGTTGCTCTGTTTTGTCTTGTATTGCCTGCGTTCTTGACTTCTACAATAAAGCTGAATCACTTTGTTAAATGAGCTGCGTGACGTCTCATATCTAACATGTAAGAACACACCAACCACAAACTGCAACACTGTCAGGATTAAAATTATTTCAGTCCTTATATCTGCTGCCATCTTCTTTCCCAGAATGCCACCTGGTTATCTCTTAAAGGGGCAGTAGCATATGAACAATCAAACATAAAACGTATATCAACTATTACTCCCTGTCACAAAGGCAACCAAAAAGTCTATCCTGTGCGGGGACAGGAGGGAACTGTAAGATATTTACCATGTCTTTTTAAAGGCATTTCCTGAGTGTAGAAAGTTCTAACGCTGTCCTCTACCTGCAGGGAAGGAAGGAGGGCTCACTTTGAACTCCCAAATGAAGGCAGAATAGATAATCCGTGCTTCCTGAAAGACCATACTGAAAAGCATGTGGTTAACTCTTAGGTTTTTATGTTTCTGTGATTTTTATTTTGGGCGTTCTTGCATGTAGCTGTCCTAAATGTGACACTGATTACACTGACAGCATACAATGCTCTGGTTTACAGCTCTGTTCAAGGGTAGCCTCCCAATACCTCCATCTCTGAGCAAACAATGAGAGAAAACAGCATTTTGAGGTCTAGACTAACAGCTGTTGCTCCACACCTTGGACACGGGTACCACTGTATCACTCAGCATAGAAGTACATGAAGAGATGCATTGCCAACTTCAGAACATATTTCCTGCTCTCCATATCTTGGAAAGCAACCAGGGGTGATGGAGGTGCCTCTCCTGGTGGGTGTGTAGGTGGTCTAGAACGGGGTGTGTGTGCAAGGATAAGAGTTGGAGCAGGCAAGGGGTGCCCAAATGTTCTTAGTGTTGTCCCTTTCTTCTTCACCTAGGATCAGATCTGCAAAGGATGTACTGGTGTGTGTGGCCATCTACTGATAATGCTAGCCATGCATGTTGCTGCTTATAGGTACCATCCATAAACCCCAAGGAGACACAGTTGGGGGAAAAGCATAATCCCTCCCCTCCACTCTGTATGAGAAATGGTGTCTAGAACATTCAGAGTGTCAAGAACCCATTATTTTTATTTATTTACTTCATTTATATTCTGCCTTTCTTCCCAATGGGGACCCAAGCTACCTTCCATCCTACTCCTCTCCTGCATTTTATCCTTACAACAACCCTGTTCAGTAGGTTAGGCCAAGAGTGTGTGACTGGCCCAGGGTCATCCAGTGGTCTTCCATGGCAGAGTAGGGGTTCAAACCTGGGTCTCCCAGCCTTTAGTCTGACACTCTAACCACTCAGTCTCAGTCTTTTATTAATACTCGTAGACCAACAGGTCTCACGCAAACAGGGAAAATTATACTGCTATACAGACAATGTAAGAAACATGTATACAATATGAGAGACATAAGTATACATTTTTAACATGAAGAAGTGATGCCCTTAAGTGCCATAGACAGAAATTTTGCAACTGTAAAAGTCACATTTGGATTGATATCTGCCAGTAACTTAGCTTACAGCCTCTTGTTTTGTAACAAAACTCCATTTTTGGATATAGGTTGTGATGCATTTGTCCCATGCCAAATTGTATTTATTGCAATCAATAAAAAAATACCAGATTGCCTAAATCACCGGATTTGCAGTCACATAGCCACTCAGAGAATTCATAGAAACTACTACACCACATGGGCTCATTACAAGCCCATAGCCATGGGGGGGAGGGGCTTGGGGCAATGCTCCCTCCTGAGTTTGTTCTGCCCCTTCATCTCCTGGTCCCCCCTACCCTGGGAGGCGGAGGAAGCCTGGGATGGCGAGAGCAGCTGGCTGGCTGGCTGATGCCTGTCCAGCAGAGCGGGTGGGGAACGAGCATGTGCCCGGTGCCAGCACAGACAGCTCTGCCTCCAGCCCCAGACGGGGGGAGCCAGCCAGCCTCTGAGTACATGCAAAGTGCCTGGCCCACCTTCGCCCAGAGATGTGAGTCTCACAGCTGTGGCAGCAGCAGCCAGGACAAGGCTGGCCTCTCGCTTCTTCACCCCGGGGTGAGGAAGGAGCATGCCCACACTGCCAGCACAGCTGGCTCCGCCCCCAACCCCGGGTGGGGGGAGCCAGCCAGCTGGCCTCTGAGCACCTGTAAAGGGCCTGGCCCGCCTTCACCCAGAGATGTGTGTCTTGCAGCCACAGCAGCAGCAACCAGGACAGGTAAACTGAATTAGTTCCATTAAATAGCTCTGTTAATTGAATTAGTCCCAGTAATTGAACCAGCTCCATTAATTAGATTAGCTAAACTGCCCACTCTTGGACCCCTCAAGAAAAATTTCTGGCTACAGGGCTGGCTCATTAACATCTCTTTTTGCTTTCATTGTGAAGTATGGACACAATAAGATTGACACCTCTTCTAGAGAAAGCTCTGAGAGATTCCTATAAATAAAACTGGACAGTTGTAGCTAGTCTGATTCACTAAAATGGAATTGATAGGGAGGTTGCCTCCCTGGTAACCAGGGTAGGTTTCTTCTTCTCCCCCTGCCCGTTCGTCTCCAACTCAAGATTCATTCACTCCATCTGCTCCTGAGAGATCACTACTTTGTGCCTGCTCAGCGACCAGTTGGCCTCTTTCTGGCAGAAAGGCAAATCAGTACATACAGCACCTATCTTTCTAGAAACCAATTCTATTTTACATTGATTCCCCACTCCCAACCACACACTGTTTTCAACTGTGGGTTTAAAGTTCATTTCATGTTTACAGTGGCTACACCAGTGCTGGTCTTTAAATGGCAAATTACAAAACTAAATAAAATAAAAATTTGGGAACGCGATGCCCTAAAAGTGTTAAAGAACAACTTTGGAGTCTGGAAACTTCTGCCCTTCGAAAAACTACCCCCTGTAATATTTTGCATGGCCAAAGAGAAATGTACCCTCAAACACAGGTCAGCAAGCTCCAGGGATTATGCTGTGTGTGTACGCATGTGTACACACATGCACACTGGGTTTCAAGCATTTGCACTTTGTGTATGAAAAAATGCAGCCACATCTACAGGAGAAGGCTTTTTTTCAGATCTGCTAATTGGTTCCATGCTATGCAAACAACTCCATACACACATCTCCCCCTCCAGCTATTAGGCACATTTATCAAGCAGGTATCTTGCCTGCAAAAATGATCTAAAAGCCTGCTAAAATAAATTGAACTTGCTTGATTTTGACAGATGCTGGTACTAATGGTGTCTTGAGACTGCTTGCTGTGGATTGCTGCGTCTTTCTCCTCACCCTAAGGCCACTGAATACCAAGACTTGGAAACAAACCACAATGCCCCTTATTGTCATGCCCTGCATGTGCGTGTCCAGCAGCAGCAGGCTGGCTTTGTTTCTATGCCCTCTTCATCTAGGTTACTGATGCATCAGAGGACTTGCCCAGCCCCCGCACTTCACTCTGGGGCATTTTGATAAGGCAAAAATTGCCAAAATGGGCCTGCTGCTGCTATGGATTAGTGTTCCTTGTAGCGTGTATTGGTTTTAGCTGCCCTACAGAAGACTGTTTACTATAGACCCCTTTCGACCAATATTCAGTCCTCCAAGTTTAATTTTTGAACCAGGGCTCAAGCTATGCAGAAACTCTCCCCGCAACCCTTGACCTTCCCTTTGGCACTGCTAAGGCTAACCCTATCATTCATTTTCCCTTCCCAAACACAGAGAAGGAGATTTTACCGAGGCCCAGGCAGAAACCATTGGCCCCATTTTTCCAAGGGCACTTGTTGTTGTTCAGTCGCACAGTCGAGTCTGACTCTTCACGACCCCATGGACCAGCTCCCACCAGGCCTCCTTTTTCTATGCTAAACCAATCATTTGTTCCATATCCGGTTCTAACTGTCGCTTCTTGGCCCTTATACAGGTTTCTCAAGAGACATGTGAGGTGGTCTGGTACTCCCATCTCTTTAAGGACCTACCATAGTTTGTTGTGATCCACACAGTCAAAAGCTTTAGCATAGTCAATGAAGCAGAAGTAGATGTTTTTCTGGTACTCTCTTGCTTTCTCACTACTTTCACCCTAAACTCTTGCCTTGAGTTTAATATTGGTCATATGATTCCATGGCACTGGCCAATCAGAGCTACAAACGTTTCAGGGATCCCAGAGAAATGTAGGTTTCTCTTGGAATGCATGACACCACCAAGGAAACGCTGTACTTTCGCCATCTGGTGATGAAACCATACAATTGCAAAACAAAGAAGAATTTTGTCAGTCCCTGCCTGAACAGATTTATTAAAATTGATATCTAATTTTTACTTACTAAACATTGAAAACCTGTTCACTAAAGTTCAATAGAGCACATTCCACATTCCCCTCTTCCACCTCCTGGGAATGCCACTCCCCCTCTGGGTAATCCCAGCAGAAAGTCTCCGCCCCCTCCCGTTTCCTCCCAGCCCAGATATTCGAGTTCCCTGCCCCACTGAACAGAGTTTCTGCCAATTTTACTCCAACGCTCTGGCCCAGGGTTTTTCCCTTTGCAACATCTAGGCCCTGGCCCTCATAAATACACAAGCTCATGGTTTTCCAAGCCGCTGGGGAAGAGCCCTGTTAGTCCATCTGAAGTAGCAGATGCAATAAACAGAGTCTTAAGGCACCATAAACTTGCAGAAGTTTTCATATCATAACTTTCGCTTTGTGATACATCTGTAATAAATTCCCTTAGTCTGGGTATACTGGTCCCCGTTTTCCTCACCACAGTACTCAGCCCCCAATTCTTCCTCCAGGAAAAAAAAAAAGAAGTTCCCCATTTCCCACCAACCTCAGGCCTCATGGTCCCTTCAAATGGTCCACGAGGCAGGGCTTTTTTGGTAGAAAAAGCCCAGCAGGAACTCATTAGCATAATAGGCCACACCCAACAGCAGAAACTCATTAGCATATCAGGCCACACCCCTGACAGCAAAGCTCATTAGCATATTGGGCCACACCCCATGCCTTCCCTTGGCCTGCCCAGGCACCCCGTGGCAACCTCAAAAGGCTGGGGAAGGCACGGGGAGGCATTTAAATGTCTCCCCAATCCTTCCAGGGCCCCCCGGCCTGCCCGCCTCAGAGTTGCCGGGGTGGTCGCTCTCTAGACCTTCCCTCTGTAGCCACACATGCAGAGGTTTGGGCTGCAGTGGGCGTGGCCAACTCTGAAGCCAGCCGGAACTCCGTTCCTGTGCGTTCCTGCCCCAAAATAGCCCTGCCACGGGGTATTGCTGTACTTGGTGGCCAACAATAATTTATGTCCGGTTCAATAGCAAGTAAATCTCTACACACATTTCCTAAGAAGCGTTATGCTTTATTAGACTACAGGTCTGTCACCATGTCCACAAGGTTATTGTTAGGAATGACATTAAGGCGGGACCATCCCTTCATATAGCAGGATGAGGCAAATGGCTAAGCAAATGAAATCAGAGTGCGCGCGGGGGAAATCTCCCGGTGGGAGGTTACATAATAAGCGGGAGAGTCTCAGTGCTCCATGAGAGCCGAAATATTCACACCAGCGGTGGAACGCAAGCCCTCCCCTCGTCACAAGGACAGACAGATAACTCAGTCTGGCAGCACTGGTTCTCATGGTCTCCCTATCGCTGTTTACAGCAAGCAAGCCGAGCAGCGAGTAAGCGATGGGGCATGCGCCGTAGCGCCAGGGTCGGGGAAGGGATCAAGCAAAACATGGCAGCTAGCTGACATCCTGCCCCCTTAAAAACACATCAACCACCTCCTGGGGCATCCTGGAGACCTCCCAGTTTCCCCGGGAACCGGTCATGGAACTTCCGCAGGAGATCAGGGGCCCGCACATCCTTATCCGCCACCCACTCCCGATGCTGGGGACCCCAATGTACCCATTCCACCAGATAATACAATTGACCACGTCAGTAATTCAACCCAATTGTGTCAGATATTCCGTAATGTTCCTCACCCTCCACCAGGATAGGAGGGAGCACAGTTGGTTTCGGGCACCATGGATTAGTTGCAGGACTGGGCTTCAATAAACTGAAATGGCAAATTAGATGGACATTCTTTAAGTTCTTAGGCAAGTCCAATTCTACCATTACATCATTAATCAACCTTACAACTTTAAATGGGCCAATGTATTTCCACGCCAACTTCCGACAAGACTGGGAAAGCCACAGATTTTTTGTAGAGACATATACAAAATCCCCAGGCTGCAGAACCCAACCCTCCACCCTTTTCTTGTCAGCCTGATGCTTGTAGGTGGCCTTGGCCATGTCCAATGTCTCACAGATTTTCGGCCATGCCTCCCTCAATGCAGTACTCCAGTCCGAGGGCCCCCCCCCTGTCCTGATGTTGAAGTCAAAAAGGGGATCGGGGGACTGTCATAACCAAGAGCAGCTTTGAACGGAGACATTCCAGTGGATGCGTGGTGCGCATTGTTATAACAGAATTCAGCAAGAGTCAGTAATTCAACCCAATTGTCTTGTTGATAGTTCGTAAAGCAATGTAAGTATTGTTCAAGGGTTTGATCAACCCGTTCTGATTGTCCATCCGTCTCTGGATGATAAGCACTGCTCAGGCCCCGTTCTATGCCCATAAGTTCCATGAGCTCCCCCCAAAACTTCGAGACGAATTAGGGGGCCCTGTCTGTTATTATTTTGGTAGGCAGTGCGTGTAGCCTGAAAACATGTTTGAGGAATGCCTTGGCCAGCGTCCGAGCCGTCGGCACACTGGGGAATGGAATAAAATGAGCTTGTTTCTACCTGCTGGAACATGCTAAAAGTCCCTCTGAATGCATCCCGAGTGCCTTTCACTGTTTATTGAACAAAACAGCTTTTTGAGATCTGCAGGATCGGGGAGGAGATTGACTGAAGCACTCTCTGCCAGAGGGGAGGCAGCTCTTTTCACTGCTGCAGAAGGACAGGGACAGCAAGGGAGCTTTCCCATTGGTCTGGCCAGCCCCTGTCATTTGCCCCCCTCCCTCACAGATTCCATCAGTAGTCCAGATCCCGAAGGTAAGGCTCCTTGCTCTGCAAGACCTCTGAATGCTCAGTGCTAGTGGTAATCCACAATGGATGGCTGTTACCTCCCCACTCTGTCTGAGAGCCCCCAGGATTGCCTGGTTACTAGGAAGAGAAGGTGGGATGCATGCTGTGGGCCTGTTGCCTGACCCAGCCAGGATACTGTTCCACATCTATGTTGCAGTTAGGCTTGAATGGCAACAAATGCTGCTGCTGCTCCTTTCACCACATTTCATTCCTCCAGCGTAGATGGGAGTTCCCCTTTGGTGGCCAGTTTGGTGTAGTGGTTAAGTGCGCGGACTCTAATCTGGGAGAATCGGGTTTGATTCCCCACTCCTCCACTTGCACCTGCTGGATGACCTTGGGCAAGCCATAGTTCTGGCACAGCTGTTCTTGAAAAAGAGCAGTTTCTGTCAAGAGTTCTCTCAGCCCCACCTACCTCACAGGGTGTCTGCTGTAGGGAGGGGAAAGGAAAGGAGATTGTAAACCGCTCTGAGACTCCTTTGGGTAGTGAAGGGCGGGGTATAAATCCAATCTCTTCATCTTCTCCAATATTCACTCCTCAGGGGTTAATTTTTTAACTAGGACTCACATCTGCCTGGAAAGCCTTTTAGCAAATGATGGGAAAGGGCCATCTGTTCTTAATTGGTAGTGGAGGAAAGCTACTCTGCACATACTCAGGGACATCCAACACTCCCTGTGTTATCAGGCTAGCAAAAGGAGGATTGGGAACATGATACATTCTCCTGCTTTACCATGGTCTTTCTCTGCCCAGAACTTGTGCCTCCCCTTTTGGATCAAGTCATGTGATCTTATGCTTTGACCAATTAGAGTTGTGAGGAGACATTTCTCAAACTGGGGTCTGTGGACCCTAAAGGGTCCCCAAGTCTTTTGCAAGGGCAGAGAGTAAGCCTTTCTCACACACATCTGGTTACCCATACTATTTGCCTGATCTAAAGAAAGCCCCCTAGGAGCTGCTATTTGTCCTGTTAGAAACAGCAGATATGTAAGCCCACCGTGAATTCTCCAAAGTGCACTCTTTGCTCTTAATCAGTCAGTTCAAAGTGCCCAGCTCTCATTGGTACAAGCTCAAAACTGAAAAGGCTCCATTCAGAGGTCATTTCGGGGGGGATCGCGGGGGAACACAGTTCCCCCGGGTGAGGTGCAGGGGGGCGAGGCACATGACGAAGCCCCGCCCCCTGCTTCTGGCCGCCCCGCTTCCAGCCCTCATTCAGCCAGGAGGAGGCAGGAGAAGAGGGAGGGTAAGTTGCTTCCTCCCCGCCTCTCCCCACCCCTGCCTGCCTGGGGCCAGGGAGGGCCTTGGCGGGGTTTCCTTGCACTCTCACTGGCCTTGCAGGTCCACCGCCGGGCCCCTGATGTCAGGGGGTGTGGCATATGCTAATGAGTTATACTAATGAGTTCCCCTAGCTGTTTTTCTACGAAATGACCCCTGCCTGGAACACTTATTTATTTCCACCTTTTTGTAAGGATGATGCTTTTGCCCCACACAGAACCAGTTTAGTGTCTGTCTTCTCTTTTGCATCCTCCAAATTGTATTCATTGAGGGGCTCAACGCTCCTGAAGGAGGGGTCTTGAGCAAGTTGCTTTTGCCAAAGCTCCTTTGCAAGACTTTACCCTTCTGCCTTTGCTGAAACCAACAGGCACCACCAGGTGCTTGCTAAAGGAGTGAGCTGCAGGCTTCCGGTCTGGCTCCCGCGCATGGCGGACGCTTCCTCGGGTCGCTCCCGAGGGCGCCTCGCCCGCCCGCGGTGGAGGAGGGAATCCGCGCGAGCGGAGACCCGAACGAGCCCCTCAGAAGAGAGGAGCTCGGATCCGGGGCGCTTT
>NW_015173680.1:1213530-1237174 GCF_001447785.1 Gekko japonicus | reverse complement strand
GCGAAAATGAAATTAATACCATTCTCAAAATTGGGGACCTCCGGTAATGGCATGAAAAGAAGAGGATTTATAGTGCATGAACTGAGAGTATTAACAACAACCCGAAGGAGGATCTAACAAGCCGGAAGGAGAAGACAACAGAGACAACAGAGGAAGCTCCTCCACTTCAGCGATAGTAAAAGTACCCAGCACGCAAAGAAGCGGTTCTGAATGTGCACAGAAGAGACCCTTTTTATTAACAGAATCTCAAAGGAACATTACTAACATACTAACAGAGAATACATGTAACAGGACTAAGAAAAGAAGTTTGGCAACACACAGAAGAAGCCCAAGAAGATTAATTGGACACTACTAACAGTTTAATTTACCAGTTTATATATCACTCAGCTTTCTCTTTCTCCCACTGTCTACCCCTTCCTTTTTTTCTTTTAAGCGAAATACCTCCCCTTTTTAGGGGAGCCAATAAAACCTTTATATATATAAAAAAAGGAGTGAGCTGCCAAATGCCCCTGATGTGTGGATGGACTGCCTTTAGAGGGAAGGACTTGCTCATAAATGGCACATGTGACACACCAGCACCATACCAAGGGCAGACATCATGTAGGAATTAATACAACTTTCAGGTTAAGAGGGTTCATGCCACACCCTGCCTATATAGGTTCCAGAATTGTACCCACGATCCCAAACAGTTCTCAAACATTTTGAAAAGAGGCCCATTTCTGAACTTGCTGTACCCTTCTGGAGCTGTAAACTGTCAGCTGTTTAACTATTCTCTGGGGTCCCCTGGTGGCTAGAAAATGTAAATATAGTCAATTACTTACTACTGATAGTATTTATTTATCGTATGGCAGAATTACACACAGGAAGCATATAATAATATAAAATACATAACCAAGTTGATACAACAGGTATACAGACCAATTGGGTAATCTCCCTAAATCCTAATATGTAATTTTCCATCCACTCAATCGCAGCTGGGGAGAGTTCAAAGAGCTCCATCACATCTCCCTGGAAAGCACGACACTCACATTCCTGTGAAAGATGGCAAACAGTTTGGCAGGCTGCCCCACAATTGTATTTGGGTCCTGATATTTTGCCCCATTTAAACAACAGGTCTGCACAACTGACAAAGCCTCTTCATATTCTATGACAAAGCCTCTTCATATTCTATTAGCCATCTTCCATACTTTCCATGGTTGGAGTGGGTTTAATACATCCACTGATGGTTCTCATTGTTGTACTGAATTGAATATCAGGTTTGTGGAGATGGGGACTGTTGAGCCACACTGAAGCACCATATTCCGCAGTACTATACATCAACTCCAAAGCTGAGCATCTAAGAGTTTTAGCAGATGCACCCCAAATTGTACCACATGATTTTTGGAGACTGTTGTTTTGTGTGCGTATTTTCGCTGCTACATTGATATGATGGTTTATAGCTCAAGGTCCTGCCCAGGGCAATGCCAAGGTACTTAGATGTATGGTTGTGTGTAAGTTGGGTGCCATTAAGGAAGACGTTCAGTTCATGGTTGGGAAGATTGTTATTGAGATGGAAACAGGAACATTCTGTTTTTCCTGACCTTGGGATAAGCCACCATTTGCTGTAGCAGTCAGCCAAAATTTCAAGGTCCCTAGTCAGCATTTCCTCAGTCCTTTCAATTGATTTGTGTCATACTGAAATTGCCATGTCATCGGCATAAAGCAAACTTCCCGGATATCATTTCAGGAACATCAGAGATGTACAGATTGAAAAGAACTGGAGCGAGCACCAAGCCCTGGGGTAGACCATTATTCAGTTTCTTCTGTTTGCTGACTGATGCATAATTACCTGGAAAGTTCTCTCTCTCATCATGTTATTTACAAGTCAAAATAATATTCTGCAGAGGAAAACTTGTAAAAACTTGTATAGCAGACCATCCCTCCTCACTGTGTCATAAGTGGCAGTTAGATCAATGAAATTGTTATTGGAAAAAAAAAAGCAACTGCTGATGTCTTAAGACAGCTCTGATGCCTTGCTTCAATTAATGTTGTTAAGCTGAGAAATTGGTCTTCACAACCACGACGGAGTCTAAATCCTGCTTGCTCTATAGGAACATGTTTGCAGGGCCGGCTCGAGGTGCTTCTGCGCCCTAGGCAGGCGCAGATGCCAACCTCCCGGTGGGGCCTGGAAACCCTTTCGCTGCCACCTCCTCCTTCCCCCCAGGGGGGAGGGGGAGGGTGGGTGAGCTACGGCATGGGGCTGGCTCAGGGGCGGGGCTGGGCGGCACAGAGGGGCGAAGCTGCCCAGGTGGCTGGTCGGCTGGCCAGCCAGGTGGTGATTGGTCGGTCGGGGATCGCGCTGTGCCCAGCCACCATCTGCGGGGAGCCCTCGCGGCGGAGGCGGCAGCATCTCTGGAGCCCTGGTGGCGCCGGCTGCTGGTGCTGCTGAGCGGAGCCGAGCAGTGGCGGCGGCGGGAGCTCCGGAGCAGTCTGGCCGGCTGGCTGCTGGGGCCATGGAGCTGCGGGCCGGCCGCGGCAGCGGAGGAGGAGGCACACACACTCGTGAAGTCCCATCGGGCCCGGGCGGGGAGCCTCCCGGCTGGGCGCAGCACAGCAGCCCCCGATCACCAGCCAAGGAGGAGGAGGAAGACGGAAGAAGAGCCTCCCTGGAAGAGGAGCCCCCCACACCCCCCATGGCGCTCTCTGCCTCCTCACCACCTTCCTTCCTTCCCTGCTTCCCTCCCTCGCCGCAGAGAGAGAAAGCGTGAGAGAGAGGGGCGGGCAGAGACCCTTGATCCCCGCCACCTTTCTTTTCTCTCTCTCCCTCCTGGTGGGAGGCTCAGCTGCCATGGGGCCGGAGGGCGCAACCCCCCACGCTTCCCGCCTCTGCTCCTTGCCAGCCGCCATGGCGGCGGCGATCACCCGGTTAAGGCAGCGGCAGTGGGGTGCGGGGCGGGGTGCACTTTGGCGCCCCTGAGGACCAGCGCACTCTAGGCGAGTGCCTAGTTCGCCTAGCGGGCGAGCCGGCTCTGCATGTTTGTTAATTCTGTCACTGATTCTGTTCAGAATCAGCCTCTCAAGTTTATAACGAGCTCAGAAGAGAAGTAGGTCTGTAACTTTCCACTGGATGCTTTGGTTTTCCAGGTTTCAGAATAGCAACTATTTTTACTTTCTTGAATTCCCCTGAGAGTCTTCCTGTTCTCATGATGTCAGTGAAAAATTTTGCACACCACTTCCTAGTGAATGTGCTGCTGTTGATCAGGAACTCATTATGGATGTAGTCAATGCCTGGTGCCTTTCCACTCTTGATGTCCTTCAGTGCCTTTGAAACCTCATCAACACTAAAATCCCCTGACAGCTCACAGTCTTCAGGGCAAGTGAGTTTCAGACTCTGGAGTTCTTTTTAAATACTGATTGTAAAATCTTGATCAGAGCTCTGGATAGGGACAAGAGTTGGGCAGCTACCTGGTTTGATGTTATCTCTGGATTTCCTTAGAGCACAGGTGGGCTTGCACATAGTTTTTTCAACAGGCTCCAGGCTTTCCTACTGGAATGCCTGAAGTTCAACTCCACAGTTACTTTGGGTCCATTTTTGTCTGCATGCAGCATCAAGTTCATGGAGTAGTTCATCTGCTACTTCTGGGTCTTTGCTGTTGAAGAAATTTTGATACAGCCTCTCGCTCTGATCATTCCAGCCTGGAATATATTCTTTCCAATACCCTCGAGGAATGTGCCTTTTCGTCATAGATATAACAGCTCCAATGAATCGGTGGTAGTTATTATGTGTTGGAGGGACCCATCCAAGACACCTATCCAGATCTTCACTGAAACCTTTCCAATTTGCGCTCTTAAAGTTCCAACATGGTCTTAGAAAAGACCTCGTAACTACTGATAGTGGGAACATGAAACTGGTCTCTGGTGCACCCTGGTGGTCACTACTAAGAATTGCTCAGTCCCCAGCTTCGTTTTTTGCCCTAAAGTGGTATGGTAACCCGAGTTTCCTACACCTTGTGATTTACAAGGGGCAGGGCCCAGTGATGCCACATGAATGGCAGCAGTAAAGGTGCAGCACACCCCAACAGAGTTTATACCATACGGCATCTGTGAATGTGTAGTGCTTTGGACAGATGAAATATTCACTACAGACAAAATAAAACAGTACATGTGTTTAAGTTACCTGTATGCTAAGTGTACTGCTAGTGACACATTATGACACTCGATCTAAGCAGGTAAGATGCTGGTCAGATGGAGCATGGACACACAGAACTGCATGGCTAGTGCAGTATAGTGATAAAAGAATTAGACTAGGACCAGAGAAACCCAGGTCAGATCCCTGCTCAGCCATGAACTCATTGGATGACCCTGAGCCTGTCGGTCACCTTCTCTCTGATTAACCTGCCTTACAGGATGGTTACTGGGGGAATAAAGACTAAAACCTGAACTACCCACCCACCCTTTGGCTCTGCTATCTGTCTCCTCCTGCTCTTTATGGAACTGAGCATCCTCGGAAGTCTTGCTCAATGAGAGAACTTCAGAAAGGTAAGCAACCAATTCTAGTGACATGCTGCATATTGAGCCAGGGTGTAAAAAGGGGCCCCTTGCACTAGGTGGTGATAAGTGGGAAACTGCAGTCCATGGGTTCAGCACCCCTTCATAGCTCTATAGCCAGAAAAAGAAAGCAGCACAAAACTCACAAGCAGGTTCTGTATGTGCCATTGACTTTAGTGAATAAAAGGTATAAAGGTGTATAAGGGAGGTACAGTTTCACCACCACAGGGAGGAAGTGCGATATACCTGTCTTTGTATAGAAAGGCATACCCCACAGGTGCACCTGGTATGATAAATGGAACACTTGAGACTTAGTAAAGCTTCCTGTGATCCCTGCAGGCCACTTGTGTTGCAGCCTTCCCTAACCAGCCGCCAGGCATTCAGCAACTCCAACCAACCAAAGCTCAGCAATTCTAGCAAGCCCAAAAGTATCTTCTTCTTTCAGCACAGTCCTCAAATAGAGCAGTTGGTGTAATCTGATATTTTTATTGTTAGAAAACTTATATCCTGCTTTATTGTTAAAACACACAAACAAAGCAGCTTACAATAAAAATATATAATACAAATAATATTTAAAAATTAATAAAATTCCTAATCTCAGGAAGAATATCTTAAAACACCATCAAAGCCCTTCTGGAATAAATTTGTCTTCAAATTCCTCTGAAAGACCTGCACCTTTACGGGTAGGGAGAGCCACAGGCTTGCAGAAGCCCACCCAGATGTCCCTGATAACTGGGTCTCTGGAACAATGGATTCCTGCAGGGATGATCTGAGGACTTGGGCTAGTTCCTATGGGTGGAAGCAATCTATCAGGTATTTGGAACCCATACCACTGAGGGCTTTAATGGTTGAAACCAGCACTTGGAATTGGACCTGGAAATAAACTGGAAATCAGTGTGGTTGGCATAGTAGGGTGTTAATTTGTTCACTGCAGCAGATCCCTGTTAGCACTCCAGCGGCTGCATTTTGTACCAGCTGAATAGTCTGAATAATGCAGCATGATACAGTAATGTAACATTATCCATGAGTGTATGATTGTGGCGAACCAACCTAAACTGATGAAAAGCACCTCTGGCTTCATCTGTCAGCTATTCATCAAGGAACATAGAAGAGCCTAGGAGCATTCCCAAATGGCAAACCTTATGTAGAGTAAAACCCTATCCAGAACAATCCCATGTCAGCATTACCCCCACCCCCGGTCAACAATACTTCCATCTTGTTTGGATTAAGTTTCAGTTTGCTCATCCTCAGCCAGCCCTTCATAGCCTCCAAGCACTGATTCTGCACTTCCACCAATTCCCTGGATTGAGATGGAAAGGACAGAGAGAGCTTGGCGTCATTCACATACTGATGACACTTGATCCCAAATTCAAATTTATAGAAGAGAAGGAGGAGATATGGGATTTATACCCCACCCTTCACTACCCGAAGGAGTCTCAGAGAGGCTTACAATCTCCTTTCCCTTCCCCTCCCCACAACAAACACCCTGTGAGGTAGGGGGGGCTGAGAGAGCTCTTTCAAGAACTGCTCTTGAGAGAACAGCTCTGACAGAACTGTGACAGACCCAAGGTCACACCAGCACCTACATGTGGAGAAGTGGGGAATCAAACCCAGTTCTCCCAGATTAGAGTCCACGCTCCTAACCACTACACCAAACTGGCTCTTATAAAGCAAAACACATCCACTACAAAATCGGTCATCATGGGAAAACAGTTTAACTGATACAACTGAGAGCTCTGACAGCTAAATCAGAAATAAACAAGTGTTTCTCAAACTCAAACCAGTCCTGGACATTTTCGTTTCAATGTACCCTTGCACAATGAGTTTATTTAAATATGATCCCATGGGCAACCCCCCCCCCCAAACAAAGCCTCTAATACAGATTCAAGTATAATCCCATGCCTGCAGACATCCTCCCAGAGCCTCACCAGTTTCCACAAATCCTGTGTGTCACTCGCCAGCTCTAGTCTCTCTGCTTGGGAACAGAAGTGAATATCCGTAGCCCATGCATTGCTTTAATCTCTTCATTTAAAGCCTGGGAAACAAAGTGTTACATGTAACTATTGCAAGATACAGCATGAAAAAATATAAAACATAAAAGAGCAGGTGTTGTTCTGGTTCAGAGTTATAAAAACAGCCAAAGTAAAAGCCAAAATAAGCACAAAATGGAGTTATGTCCAAGCATGAGTAAAATGAACTTTTTCTTATATCACATCTCAGAGAGCCAGCTGTGAAAGCAGCCAAAACAACAGTGTTGTGCTTAATATATTTATTGAGCCACAAGGAGCCTCCAAAGCTTGTGCCACAATAAATTAGTTATCCTTTAAAATACTATGCCATCTGAACATCCACGTAACCAACTATCAAGCTTATGCATGTAATAATTCAACGAATCAATTATTCTAGTTCCTTTCAGCTAAAACTTGGAACCTGAATAACTCCTTAATTTTTTAACAAATGGAATGAAGATTGGGAAAGGGCAGGAGTGGAAGCTGGCCACAAAAGGGGCAGATTACTCTGAAAATACTTGAATCTCAAAAACCTGCCCTCAAGACACCCATAAGGGTCAAACACTTTCATTTCCCACAAGCTGTGATTGATCTGACATTGCTTATATAGGCATTTTAAAAGTACCAACATAAAATAATCACGTTAAAACTACAGCAGTAAAACAGATATCACTTGCATTAAAACTGTGGCAATTTGACAATATGAATAGATTTCTTGGCAGCTTCAGCACAATTGCAATAAAATAAAACTGCAGAAACAAGCAATAATGTTTTAAAAAACTGAACTAAAAACCTAGAAAGAAAGACAAAGCATTTAAAAACAGACAGCAGCAGTACAACAGTAAATTACACCCCTTCTAAGAGCATGGTCTCCTATTGAGTTATAAGATTGAGTATCCTCTGCATAGGATTATGCTGCAAATGTTGAAAGCCAGAACATAAATATTTAGAAATGTTCAAAATCTGCAGGAGCATTAAAAAAAAAATCAACAGAAAGCTTGTTAGACCAGGGGAATGATGTAGAAGGAAAGGGTTAAATGACCCAATTTCCTGCCTTCTTTTCTCTCCTGACTGCATTTGGTTTAACAAAAACAGGAGATCCATCAGGGACCTTCAACTACCCTATCAGTTTGCTGCCAGGGGTCCCCCATCCCCTAGAACAGAATTTCAGGGAGCATTTTGGGTTGCTTTGAGAGGGCAGATGTGAGGAAGTTCTATGCACAGAACTTTGACAGGATCTAATCCATTATTTGGTCTTACCTCCCACTGCATGAACACAGAAAAATGATTAAGAAGAGCCCCCATTCCAAAACATGGCAGCCAGCTTACCTGATTGACCATCTGGTGCTGTTGAACAGTTCTCTTTTCCTTAAACTCTTCAGATTCTATATGAATTTCATACATTGCTCCACAGCCACCTTGAAAAAAATTGATTTCCATTTCCCATTGGTTTGTTCTGAAGCAGCTATTTTAGTTTTAACAATCCTTCAATGCACTCTGACTTCCAATCTCACTTTAAAGAGAATAGGAGTAGAATGGGGTGGGGAATTCTTTAACCTACTCAGCCAAGGGTGGACAACTTGTTTGAAAAACAAGGTCACACAGAACGAGCCAGAGGCCACAGCCAATCAACACAGTTTAACTGTACAACTTCCTGCATTTTCAAAGGCTCAAAAGCTGCAGCCTAACTTAGACAAATGAGAAATTATGGAACATGTGCCTGTCCTAGATGGCTTTACATTCCCCTGATGAATAGGTGCATAGTTTGGGGTTTCTGCTGGACCCCACTTTGTTTTTGGATTCTCAGGTGGAGGTGATGACCATGGACACCTTTCACCAACTTGGGGTCATGGACTAGTTGAGTCTACTTCTCTTCAACTGGGATCTGATCTCAGTTATGCACGCTTTGGTATCTCATGTATTGACTACAGCAATGCACTTTGTGTGGGGCATTCAATGATCACCCATTACCACCAGCATCACAACCCCCCCCCCAACATTTTCATATAGCAAATATTTTAAGTTTATACCCTCTGTGACTTCATAGCTCTACACTCTTACACAAATGCTGAACTTTTAAAAAGACAATTAGAAAGTCAAGAAATCACTAACAAAATGTGAGACAAATACCTTCCAATGGTTTCCTGCTTTTTGGTCTGGAGATACACAACAGGTTTCCACTTAGGACACCAAATCACTGGTTTGGGATCTGACCTGTGTGGGTCCCTTTATTGTTGCCAATACTCTTGAATACTCTGGAGTTCTGGGGCTGGATCTCATCAATATGCTGATGACACCCAGTTCTATATTTCTTAATCTTGAAACAATGTCTTGACCCCAACAGCTAAAATAAACTGAAGCTTAATCCTGATATGGTAGATGTGAAACTGATTGCTGATGTTCTTGAGGGAACTAATCCGGGATCAGTTCAAATTTGCAAACCAGATGAAAAGCTGCCGGTGCTCCTGGACCCATCTCTGTTTGAGACAGGTTGGTGTTGTTACTAGAAACACTTTTTTACCAATTGCATCTAGTTCATCAGCTCTTCCCCCATAGTTCTCAGCTAATATGGCCACCCTAGTCCATGTTTTTGTTGCCGAGGAAGAAGAAGAGGAGGAGATTGGATTTATACCCTGCCCTTCACTTGGAGTCTCAGAGCAGTTTACAAACTCCTTTTCCTTCTCCAGCCACAACAGACACCCTGTGAGGTAGGTAGGTCTGAGGGAGCTCTTTCTAGAACTGCCCTTTCAAGGACAGCTCTTGTCAGAACTATGGCTTGCCCAAGATCATCCAGCAGCTGCAAGTGGAGGAGTGGGGAATCAAACCTGGTTCTCCCAGATTAGAGTCCGCACACTTAACCACTACACCAAACTGGGATAACAGTACTGCACATTACACTAACTGTGCTTAAAGACAACTTGGAAACTTCAGTTAGTATACAATGCAGCAGCATGTTTAATATCAGGGAGGTAACTGGGTGTGAATATATGAACGTGTTACAACACGTTATCTGTCTGCTTCCAAGTTTAATTTAAGGTGCTGTTTGTTTTCTTTAAAGCCCTGCATGGTTTGGAATCCACACTTTCAGTTGCGTTTCTTAAGTCGGTTACTTCCCATCACCTGGGGTTTTCCTTTGGCCAGAGTAAGCACTTTTTCTAGTCTATCCCCACCTTGAGGTTATGAAGGTCAGTTTAGTGCAGATGTTAGAAAGAGATACAAAACTGTTTTCTTGATTAGAGTTGCTTGGTAGATAATTTCCCTTTGGTGATCCATTATTGATTTTATTGATCGTAAACCACCTTTAGTACATTTGGGTGGAAAGATGGCATTTAAATGTTTCAAATAAATATAGTTATTCTATTGGTGGTAGTCACTCCACTGTTCTCAAAAATTATAATGCATTAAAGTCTAGCACAATGCCACAAAACATAAGGAATCATCTCTTTGAACCATTAAAAGGTATAATGGAAAGAGCCACTCAACATCATTTCTATGAAAGATTTAATTTTTTCAAGAGAGAGTGATAGCCTCCTGCATTTGTTAGAGGTACCAGCTAAGTTAAAGCAACATGCTGTAAGCTGACGTATAGCAACTGCACTTCGGCAACTTCACGGGCAACCCATTTGTTTCTGAGCACAATTCACTATGCTGATAGTTACCTTTAAAGACGTTCACAGCCTGGGATCTGCATATTTAATGGACCACTTTACCCCATATGATCCCACCCACCAACAAAGGTCATGAGGACCCTCACTTCTAACAGTCCCCTGTGTTTAGGAGATCTCTTCTGTTACAACCCATGGTGCTTGTTTTCAGTGGCTGTGCTCACACTTCGTAATGGCCTAGCAGATACACTACACAAAGCTCCTATATTCTCTTCCTTCCATAAAAGGTGCAAAATGGAATTATTTCAACATGTTTTTACTGGAAGTAATTAATGAATGACAGCTGGGAATAACAATGTTGCAGCTTTAACTTGCTGTATTTTAATTCGTATGTTTAATTATATATGTTTATATTTTGTAAGCTGCCTTGGGCATAGCAGAAAGGTAGGTACAAAATAAATAATAAATACAAAATAAATAGATAAATAAATAATAAATACCCTCCCCCCCGTGTATTGTGGCCCTAGATAGGAAATGTAAATGTCTATGTAAACCGCTCCGAGCCATCGGGAAAGCCGAATTAAATAACAACAACAACAACAATAATAATAATAATAAAAAAAATTAGTTCTGGCTGCAGACTAAGGAAAGATTACTCAAACCTATATCACCAAACACAACTTGGCAATTAAGACTTCAGCAACCTGCCACGTCCCTGGTAAGCAGAGTCCCTCAGAGGTGCAAGTATTCTACCAAAAGTAGAGTGAAGCCTGAAGTTTACCAAGCTACCTGATATATCCACCACTTTGATCGCAGCTGCTTGAGGGAACTTCTCTTTAAGGATCTGTGCCACCCTGGCTTCGCCATCAGTCAGTGAAGCAAACTTTCGCACTGTGCTGCGCAGGAGAAAAAAGATCTAATGGATGTATAGAGAGAGGTGATGTTAGCTTACTATGAAATCAAAAGAAAGTCACACACGTCCCTGTTACAGGGACAAAAATGCATCCCACTCCACTTTCAACCAAGGACAAGTGTGCAGTATGCAGATACTGTGAACTAGCCATAGACAATTTACTGCCTTCAGCGGCACAGGATACTACTGGTATGGCGAAAACTAAGCTAGCTACTGGAGGGAACGAGGTACACACAGTACTGCCAGCACCCTGCCGGAGAAAGCGGGCCGCCAGGGGAAGGGCAGTGACAGCCAGGCTGAACAAAGGGCTCGTTGGCAGCGCTCCCTGGGCGATGGGACACCTCCCGGGGTCACCAAGCGCTTTTGCCGCGCCACCACTGACCTCTCTCCTGCAGGCAGGCACCCCATCGACAAGAGCCGCAGCCATCAAGCCTCTAGGTCAGAAGGGAGCGAGCTTGTCTGTGTCGACGAGAGATGACGTCACGAGCGCCGGTCCCTTTTGCCTGCGCCGCCCCGTTCGACCCTTCGCTGAAGGATTTCAAAGCGTGAAAGAAAAGCTAAAGCTTCGCTGTCTTTGGTGGGGTTCGCGGGGAATGTTCGGCAGCTTAGGGTCATGACTCAGCATCATTGATTTGGAAGTAGTCCCACTCTCAAAGCGCCTCTTCAAGCACTGCAAACACCTGCAAAGGTCGCCAGAAAATAGAGCTAAACCTACAAAGTTGCCAGAAAATAGAGCTAACTTGAACCTCTTGGGTTGGAAGCAGTCTATCTGAATACTGGACGCCGACGGAAGGTCATCGTCTACCTGTTTTGCTTGAGAGTTTCCGGAGGCATCCGGCTGGACCTTGCTGGAAACAGGATGCTGGATTAGACAGATTCCCCACGCAGTGTTGCCAACTCCAAGTTTGGTAAATTCCTGGAGATTTGAAGGTGCCTTGACAGGGCAGAGTTTGGGGAGGAGAGGGAGCTCGGCCAACATAGGATGCCACAGAGTCTGCTCTTCAAAGCTGCCATTTCCTACAGTTTGGAGATCAGTTGTAATTCCAGGAGAACTCCAGCCCCTACCTGTAGGTACATACCCCTTATCCCCACCTCGTAAGAGCAGGGTTGGGCATGGACACAGGGTTGGGCATGGTCTTTGTTGGACAGCATCTGGGGGATGTACTATTAGTGCTTTCCCAGCATGGGGTTCTCTGTATCTGGCTGACTCCACTCCCCTTTCTTTACTCTATCTGAGCTTTCTTCTTCCTTTGCCCTGTAGGTGCCCAAACAGTTCTTTCGGGAGCTATATAAAAGTCTGGCCTTTCTGAAATCAAGATGGCCCCAGTGGCTCCTTCTCAGATATAAAGTTATGAAGTCACTCCAATCAGTATTTGTGATAGACTGAAAGACAATATGGGAAGTATATTATGTGTGAACTGAAAGCTTTCCGTTTCCAATTATGATATTTCTGCCCTTGAAGGCACACAGATTGTACCTTCTATTCAGAGTTGGTGTAGCAAAGTGACCAAGACTCATAAGTGGAAGTAAAGAGACATTTGCAGGGGGAGATTCTGCTGGGCAGGTTATCCCTTGCCTTGCCTGCTAATTCTTAAGCACAGGCCCTTTGCCCAAGCTGAGGCATAGTTTGTACTTAGCATCCACATCTGCAAAATGGGGATAATAGAATTTGTCATTCCTGATTATCTTTGAAACCGTGAAGTGTGCTATATAAATATGTTTGCTTGTCCACAGACATGGGTGTATGGTAAAAAAAGGTAGAAATGCACCAGCAATGAGTGGCAACTACTCCCAAAGGGTTCAGAGCTGAGGACAAGCAACAGGCACTGGTGCTGCTGGGCCTGACACCTTCCCAGTTACATTTTGGTTATGACTGTTCATAACCCTGCCACAGAGCAATCAGCTGCGGGGGGGTACCAAGGACTCTCCAGCAGTTTGGTGTAGTGGTTAAGTGCGCAGACTCTAATCTGGGAGAACCGGGTTTGATTCCCCACTCTTCCACATGCACCTGGCTGGATGACCTTGGGCAAGCCATAGTTCTGGCACAGGTGTTCTTGAAAAAGAGCAGTTTCTGTCAGAGCTCTCTCAGCCCCACCCACCTCACAGGGTGTCTGTTGTGGGGAGGGGAAGGGAAAGGAGTTTGTAAGCCTCTCTGAGACTCCTTTGGGTAGTGAAGGGCGGGGTATGAATCCAATCTCCTCCTCCCCTCCTCCTCCTCCTCTTCTCCTTCTTCTATGATAGTGCCAGCCCTGAAAGGTGAAGCAGGTTCAGAAGATCTCAGCATTAACTGAACTTTGGGCACTGTTACACAAAGGAGGAGAAGAGACAACCAGCCCACATTGTCTGGCCAGGGGTGGGGCAGGACATGAACTGCCAGATAAAGGTTGTGTTATCAATACATAAAGCTGCCTTACACTATTATCTATTGAAGTCAGCATTATCTACTCTGACTGGAAGTGGCTTTCCAGGGCCTGCAGTTGAAGTCTTTCACACAACCTACTGGTTGTCCAGTAGGGTTACCAACTCTAGACTGAGAAACTCGTGGAGATCTGGGAGTTGAGTCTGGGGAGGACAGGCACCTCAGTAGACACAGGGCCATAGAGTCCAGCCTCAAAAGCATCCATTTTCTTCAGGGAAACTGATATCTGTAGTCTGGAGATGAGCTGTAATTCTGGGAGATCTCCAGGCCCCACCTGCAGGCTGGCATCCCCACCTGATCTTTTTAGATACAGATGTCTCGGATTGAATTTGGGACCTTTTGCATGCAAAGCCACTGTACTACCACTGAGCCATAGCTGTTCCCCATGGCCTTCGCCGAGGCATAGTCTCAGGGGAATGAAGGGAATAGGGTGCCCCCTACAGCTTGACTTGCAACAAAGCACAATGTGAGAAGAACTCTTAAGTCTAAATACAGAGGAGGGAAAAAAAACACTGAATTTGAGTGCAAAAAATAAATATAAAATTTATTAAAACACCCACAATAGTTTAAAGATATCAGGAATAATACATTTCGCATACCAGTTGGTTGTGTAACATAAAATACAAATTAAAAAAAGAAGGATCCATACTTGCAATTTTTAGGCATCCTAAAAATAAATTTGCCGAGACACTGAAGGAAAAATAAGTGTGAGGGGAAAAAATACAAACAAAAGGGGGAAATTATACAAAATAAAATTATCAGCATAAATTTACTGTACTAAGGATATCTACAGTTTAATACACATGTCTATTGCCTTGAAACATTGTAAAATCTACCATTTGTCAACCAATCCCAGATAAAACTTCATTTCAAGTAGCCACAGTCACAAATCAACAAAGAAATCTTCAAGTGTGGTCCACAAGGTGGCCTCCACTGGAGGTCTCGTTTTCCAAATGTGAATTCAAAGAGACAAGAAATCAAATACATTGAGAAGTTTCAGCCTCCAAATAACTAAACTGAATTTGTCTGCCAAATCCAACCTGTTTTTTCCCCTAATTTTTCTTAAATAAAAAAAATGCCTTTAAGACAGGTTTATACCTATACTTTCTTTTACACACAAAAATGCATTAAAAATAAATGCTGAAAGCCAACTAGACAATGCACATTTTCCAATGGTGGAATAGCAATGAGTAATCTCCAAGCAATGGGTGCTTAAAAAAAGAGAAAAGGAAAGGCAAAATAAAAATAACATCCCTGATATTGGAACAGATGAAGAATCTGGCCAATTTGTATAACTATTCTTAGGCAAAAAAAGAGAACAGAAACTTGACAATACAGCTCTTCATTGTGTAATATTCTGTAAGCAGGCAAAGCCCACATGGCTTGCCACAGGAATTTTTTGGAATGGCCCCCTTTGCAATCATCATAAACTACGTAATTCACCTGCTGAGCAATGAGGGCCTGGTTACTAAATGGACCTTCTTCTGCTTGACAATGTGACTGAATCCAGCACCAAAATGTCATCTTTGCCCCGGCTACAGATTGTATCCTAAGAATCGGTTGAGTTTTACCCAGAGTTGACTCTGCCTTCTTTCTGATAGTGATTTCACTAAATAATCTAACTATGTTCTAAAATGCACTTTTTTTTGCTCAAAAGTTTAAAAATTAAACCAAGATCCCACTGTTCTTCCCTTGGGAATTTTTGCAAAATTTGCCATAAAATGATTGAAGAGCATTCTGGCCAAATGTAACACATGGTGGATTTTTAATAAAATATGCCAAAATGACTTTGATCACGTGGGCCCCATTGTACTCAGCAGTGCTTCAGGAAGCCTCTGCTTACTTGAAACCAATGCACAGCTCCCAGTTTCTCTTGCTTCGTTCTGTATAATTTAATTGTCCAAAAGTTTCATTTTTTTAAGTGAGACGTTGCCCAAGAATAGAGTATAAAAGGCCATACAGTTTCTAAAATGTCAAGTACAGTGTTGAAATAATAAAATGTATACCTTTGTTTCTAGTACCGGTATTCATTTTATTAGCTATAACTGAATCACAGGTTGCCACAATACTCTGTTTTTTGAGGTATTTTCTGTATTGTGATAACAGCAAGCTTATTATATGATGAAACCCTGGCTTCTATACATGTTTATAACAACAATGCTTGTGAACTAAAAAGAGAGAGAAAATAAATAGCACCAAAAGAGCATTTTGTAAAACTTTCAGACACATCTATTCACAAATAGTGACATATAAAGCAAAAAAGCCATCATAAAGAAGCGGAATGAAGCAGGCATTGTAGACTAAAGGTTAGCAAATCCTTCTGTAGTCAGATCCTGTTTCCCACCCCACCCCTCCCACACCCCAGCCTTCCTACAGGCTGGGCCCATATTCAGTACTGACATCTATAGAATCTGTGTTTACAATGAGATGCAAATATGGTCCAATAAGTATTATTCCCTGGATCAGGAGAGCAAAGTTAGGGCCCTATAGGACTGTCATAAACCCCCTCCCCCTATTAACAATAAAAGCAAGCAAGCTGAAGAAAATGGCGACTACATTGCTTTTATAAATAGCTGCTCTGTCTCGGAGTGACAGCACCCATCATTTTTGCATAACAATGACCAATACACAAGGTTATGAGTTGTTGCACCATGCACACTTGCTAAATCGGCACAAGTGTAAATTCTGAGTACAATTTGTAGTACTGCGTTTTCTTCCCCACCTTCTTGAAGAAAGTCAAAGGAAAGCATTTTTTTTTTTCATTTTACTCATCCACAGTCCTGTTTATCATGGCTGGATCTTGCACGCCCTTTCCACTCACAGAGCTTTACCAGCAACCAGTCCAGTCTAGGAAAGGAGCAGGAGTAGCTGGAGGAGTAAAATGATCAACCTCAGAGCCTGAGCTTTGCAACTCTATTTCTACCAGCTGAGGATCTAGCCCTAGAAGGAAGATAGTTATCATTATCACCAGAGTTACCTCCTCTGGATTTACATACAAGTAAATGGGCTCAGAATCATCCGGTTGTATATTATAGACGTAGAGCAGAGACTATCTGTACAAATATTTAAAATGCTGAAACTTTCAATTCTCAGTCAATTGTTTACAGTTCTCTGGTTTGACATATTCAGTAGCACCTTAGCAGGATGAATTCTGGCCAGTTCCTTCCCTTTGTTTTTGTTTTTTTAAATCCACCAAGATAGCACCATTTCCTCAGAAGATTTCAGTTGATAAAAATATGTCTTCTAGTCTACAAAGCACTCTTCGAAACGAAACATTGTCAAATGAGGCACCTTGTTTTATTCCTTTCCCTTCCTCACTTTGCCTTTTTTAATGGAACACTGTCATGAGATATAATGAAAAAGGGGGTGGGGGAGGTCCACTGATTTATTGTGGCATATAATCGCCTTTTAGATGTAAGTGGGGCTAAAGTTCCCTGCCTGTTTCTCATAGGAGACAACACAACACTTTTATACCAAGAAAACCATTCATTTAGCCAGTTCACAGGCCACGCAGTTAATTTGATCCTGTGCAGTCACTTGTTTATTGTCCCCTTCACTCTTTGGTCCCTGAATATTTTCTTAGTAAATAATTTTTAATAAGAGCCTGGATCAGTACAGGAAACTGAGTGCCTGAGCACAAGGATACTGAAACATATGCCACAGTGTCCCATAAGCCAAACCAAGCCAAAGCGTTACAAGTGAGGAGCCAGGAAACCATCCAAAGAAGTGGCCTTGAGACACCCACATTTTCTAAAGATGTTAATAGTTGTTTGCTAATGACTTGCTTTGGGAGCAAACATTTGGCCCTTTGTCAAGATTCCCCCCCCCCAGGGACTATGGATTCAGTTGTTGTTTCAGCACCATGCGTTGGATTTGGTTGTTGTATTCACTTGCTTCATCAGATCACTACCACTGTTCTACGGTGGTTCTCTGAGAGCTGCTTTGCCTTTGTGCATCAGCTCAAAATACAAAAACTGCAACTAGGTCAACATGCAAAGATCAATATAATGCTTGGGGCTTCCTACAGCTCTTAAGAGGATGATCAATAGGTACACAGCCACAGGTCATGTGCAAACTGGCAATGGCTCATCAAGCTTCATTTTAAGGAATGAACGGCATGATCAAGCCTACTGATGTTACTTCCAGGTTGACAACGACCACCAAAGCAGCATATCTATGCTGCCATGATTGTGAAAGTGTAAATGTTTCAGAGCATAACAATACCACCTCAAGGCTGGGACAACTTTGAGCCCTTAGGATACCATATACATACACTGTTGTAAATAATGTCTGCTTCACACTTATAATTTTCTGAATACCTTAACCACAACACAGTAGCTGCAATCATCCAGACGTAAGCAGAAAAATGACAGTGCCAATGTAGAACTTAAAAACAAACTCTGGCAATTAAGCAGAAGTAGATATCCTGTGCATAGTTCTGTATTTCTCATATACATCAGAAGCATGCTGATTTCCCCCCCACAACCGAGATTTGAGGTAGGTTATATACGTAGTGCGACGCAACCTCAGATTGCAGCCTTCTTCGTTATAACATCATCAATTTATCTGGGATAGAGAGAATCTTTCCTTTCAAGGCCTTCTTTTAAATCAAACATGTATGTGAGTGGGTCTGTCTGTAATTGTTTTATAATAGGTGTGTTGTGGAAACTGTCTCAAATTCTGATGGCATTCACATATTGTTGTAAACCAAGAATTAAGCCCATTGAATTCCAACAATTGCTATGGATTTAATACTGACATTACCAGGATCATATGGTATATAGATTGCCTACACCTTGGTCAACTAATTTAATTATTAAATACATGGTTCAGAATAATGGGTCAAAGAACCATATATATATTCCTGGACTAAAGCTCTTAAATTCAGTCTCTGCTGAAGCACATGAGGATTTTGCTTTTGGCTATAATTTCAACATAGACTAGTGACTTCAACTAAGCCTTGAATGTAAAAGGAGATAATAATTTGGTCCTTCATAATTTGTGTATAAGTGAAACAAGGAAAAGTTCTGGGCTTTTTATTAGGTCCTCCTCTTTCCTCTGTTCCTGTTGTGAAAAAATAATGTAAACAGACACAGGCCAGACATGGAAGCAGTCACAGGTCCTACCCTGTTGCCACCTCCTGAGATAGCACCTGGTTCTTTAAGAGCCCCAGAAGAGGAAACATCGGTCTGCCTTTAAAAAAATGTCTCCCTTCCCTAAAGATCTTAAAGGCAATCATCTCCTGAACAGAAAGTTGTAACCCCAGGGAAATAATATGCAAAAACTGGATAGATCTAAGAAATTTTTCAAACAGAAGCTTACAAGCTTAACAGGATTTCCAAAGGTCAGATGTATTGTCACGTCCCCCAAAACGAAGCTGTTCCCTTCCTGCATGTATCACAATTTCTTGCTCTCTAAAGTAATCTGAATGAAACTTCCAAGGCACCCCTGCAACATCTTCAAACTAGGGAAGTCAAATGAGACACTAACAAAGAATTCAGACAAGCAAAAAAAAGAACACACAGTGTCCCCCCCCACCGGCCCCAACAATTGAGATTTCTTGGGAAAATTTAGGCCCACTTTTTAAATAATTGCAGCTGGCTAAAGGACCCGTCCCATCTCTGTCAATGACAAGTGACCATTAAATTGGCCTAGACTGGAATCTGCAGAGATTTAACGAAGAGCTTGCATATATGTTCAGATAGAAGCCTTCTGAGACTTTACCAGTTTTAACTGAAGGTGTGGGGGGGTGTCATTGTAGAATGCTCAATACAAGAAGCCTCCCTGCATGTAAAAAAAAATAACACAGAAGGCTAGGCTAGAACTGTCTTCACTTACTTTTTACATACAGAAAGTTTTATTTTTTATTCTTTTAAAACTGTAAGGAAGCCTTTAAAATGTGATTCCCCTCCACCTGCAGTTTGAAGTGGTACAATTTAGACAGGACTGTATCACATGACTTAGCTAAACGTGGCCGCTTGGCCTTCTGCAGAACACCATGGAATTCAGTGGCTGATTTACACCAGTGGAGGATTAGGCCCTGAGTGGTTGCCTTCACAACTGTTCTGTGACCTAGGAATATTACCTATAATCTGACAGACTAATTCTTACAACTGCAATATGCTCATGGGTATCTATACAAAATCAATAATCATTCATTTTCCTTGCCAAATATAAGGAACTTTATAGAATACAGTAAAAGAAGGAAAATTAAATGAAGGACGGACAAAGCATGTTAAATATTTTGTCTCTATTTACATTTCTCCCGCAATAATCTGTTTTAAAACATACTGCTCTTCAAGTTATTGGGTATTTTTTTCTTTTAAATCTTGGTGAAAGTGCTTTTTTTAAAAAAATCTTTCTCTATTTACAGTTTAAAATCAGAACCACATAAAACGCCCAGGATGCTGTATAGAGAGATCCTGTTTTTCTGTGCCGGTGCGCTAAGATTGAGAAGGTTTTCTAGTAAACAAATGCTATGTACAGTTTTTCATTTGCAAGCTGTCTCTTTCTCAAAAGGCACCTGTTAAGTGCAGAAGGTGACCAAGTGTTATAATCCAGTTTCGAATCTTGAACAGGTTTTTGCTCTTGTGGCCTTCTGCACTACTGAGAAACCACACACACACAAGCTCCTCAAAGCCAGTGGGATTTGCTCTGCTGAAGGAGTCAGACCTCCATTTTTCTGCAGAAAGTCCTGCAGAAAAAGATGGCAATAGATTCTTACCTATTGTCACTAGAGTTGCCATCATCCAATCTGAAGACAGCCCCCATTTCAGATTGCAGAGATGTTTTGATGGGGCCACCTCCATATTGGAAGTTTCCATCCTTTGAAAGTCAACCGGGATTTCCCAAAAGGATTTGATAGGAGCACCTTAAGTCCATTAGGAATTTAATTTTTTAGGTCAACATATTTCCGGTATGAGTGAAATTCACACAGTTTAAAGAAGACCTATACACCCAAAGTCCCTCTCACACACATCAATCTATTACCATTCATTTCTATCAATCAATCTTTCCCATTAGGATCATAACTGATTTAAACTAAATGTGATCCCCAAACTGGTTTGGTGTGGTTTAGGTGGTATGAGATGTGAACTGGAGAAAATTCCACTGTAATGTAAAGATAACCATTGTAATTTTAGTTAATCACAACTTCTCTCCAAGTCTTCAAATAGGTCTAGCCACTTATGTGAATCAACATTCCTAAGACAACTTGCACGATTGAGAAGGGTGGGCTGCTTTAAAAATTGTGATTCAGAGTTTTAAAAGCACCAGCTGTGTTGCATTAATTTGACATCACATAATTGTACATTTTTCCTTAAAAAAACCCAAAATGGCACCAGAAAAAAATCAACTTACAAGAAGCTGCTTGATTTCATTTTTGCATCTGAAAATGTCCACTTGCAAGGAGAGGACATTTTCATTTGGTAAGCATGCACCAGTGGAAAACGCAGTGCAAAGAAGATCAACTGAGTCCTTCTTTCTCTTAAACTCTGCACCAGAGATGATAAAAACAGGCCACAACCTCCCCACCCCAGGATGATCCTTCCAAACTTTGTTTTTGGGGTGGTTTCTGAAAGATACAGTAGTTCATCCTGAGATTTTTGTTTTTTCAATGTCTCATTTACATCTTTTAGTGCTATAGAACAGAAGGATACAGACTGATATGGACCATAGTCTGAAATAGCCCCAAACCAGCTTTTGTCTCCTCTGGGGGAATTAGTTTACAGGCTTGACAGGAATATAGAAGTTGCTAAATGCAGTTGTGGGAAGGCAAACAAGGCTATTTTCTCTGTATCTTACTACTGCATTCTTCCCACAGAATAAGACAAAGAGAAACATTACCTGGACCCGGTGCACTCCTTTAAATGTTGTTTGATATGGCCTGCATTCTACATGGATTTCTCCCCACCCCCCAAATCCACCTTTTCTCCCTCTCGTTGACTCCAGTTTCTAAGTCATTTCTCCTTTTTTCCTTTATATGAATTTAATAGGATTCAAGTGTTGATGGAGAAAAAAACTGAACTAGCTTAATTTTAGGCACATCATGCTATCTTTTTTTCCACTCATAACCTTTTCACAAGGTTTATTTTTGTATTTTTCAAATCTCACTTCAAATCTTCAGGCTAACAAACACCTAAGCCTGGTCAAAAGAGGTGGGTTCACATCCACCTTAATTCCATAACTACTGTAACGTGATAGCCTCATTACCAAACTTGGTTCAAAATCATTTTGCGCTAGTTCCCTATTGTGATTCAAGCATCAACATGCATAAGCCACATTCATGTTAACACTCAGTCCCTGACAGAGGGCACAGTCTCTGAGATACAGAGGCTTCAGTTGGGTGTGTGTGTGTGTGGGGGTGCAGTGGGCAGGGGAAACATCTCTCTGTTCCTTGGTTTTACAAGGAGTGAATGATTCTGACAAGGAGTAACAGAAGTTTCTATTGAAATATGGCAAAGATGGAAAAGGAAGTCACTACTTAAATATAATTCATTGTCATCATCTCCACCAAACCTCTTCCTTCCCTGCAATGATCTACTGTATCTGTAAGAAACGTTCAGGCAGCAAATTAAGCACCCCATTTTATTACAATATATATATCTCCAATTAAAAGTATGCATTTTCGGGTGGTCTCCAAGGCTGAGATTTCCACCAGCACAGAAGTGAACTGTACAGATTTTTAGCTGGTTTAGTATGGGGTGGGGCTTATTTTTGCCATTTAAAACTGCTTTAGAACTGTAATAACATTTTGTTAAAAATCCAATAAATATGTACTTGAAATGGAATTTAAAAGCTTTCCTTTGTGAAAGGACACTATAAATTTCTCTTTCTATTCTTGTGATGAACAAGGATAGATTTTTTTTCCTTAAAAATGCAGAGATATAAATATTGGATTATTGGAAAAAAAATGTTAATAGCAATAAGTTTCTTTAACTTGACTTCTAAGTGTAGATCTCAGAAATGCCGCACTTGGCTAGATTTCATTTGTTTTCTCTCTGACATCTGCTAGGAAAAAGCACCACAAACCAGCACTGTCTTCCAGTGCTGCAGACTTTGAGGTAAGATGGCCATATGTGAGTGGTATTCTTCTCAGATCCAGCGACTGTACGGTCCAGTTACCTTGGTATAGGCGTAAGAGGACACAGTGATAGCAGAGTTTGTTGGAATGGCCAGGGCCTGCCGTGTTGGGACAGAATCCTTTTTTTCCTTGTGTTGGGGCTCTGCAGCCAGGCCACCTCCCCATTTCCGCTTCTTACCAAAGGCTTTGATGTCCTGCTGAGGGCCGAGCCTAGCCGCCTCCTCTTGCCTTGCCCTTGCTCTCTCTGCCAGCTGTTTCATTTTTGCTTCCCAAAGGGCAAGTCCGTGATTGGGCTGGTTCAAGTTCTTGTGCTGGTAAAATACCAGAGAGATACGTGTGGGATGACACCGGTTGGGCTTCTTCAGAGGGGTGGTGGCATGCAGCTCTCGCCTCGCGCATTCAATGAGGATAGATCCATGGGCTGGAGCCACTGCCACCCCACCAATGTTTTCATCTAGGAAGTTGTGTTCACTATCTGACCATACTTCCTCCCCCTCCTCTTCTTCCTCCTCCTTGATGCTCTTGTCAGCTGACTCTTCCATGCTGTCATCTAAACCAAAAGGGTCCCAAGGGGGCCTCTCTTGGTGACCAACACCTGGCAATGTCGCACTGCCCTCTGCTTTCAAGGAAGCAAATGGCTTCTCTCCACACACACCCGATGCCATAGTTGACAAGGAACCAAAGGAAGTCCATGGTCTATTGTGTAATCCAGTGCCAGGTGTTGGAGTTCTCCTGTCATCCATTTTGGAAGAACCCCAAAGCTCCTCTTGAAGCCTTGAGCTTCCCTGGGTGGACCCAAAGTTCAGTTGTCCAAGGTTCCATGGTTTCTCCTGAAAATTTGAATTTGCTGAGCTGGAAAATGCCAAAGAATTTTCATTGGCTTTGCAAGGGCTCCATGATTTCCCAAGCACATCAGGGCCAAGTGGCAGTGGCTGCCCTTCTCCAGGAAACAAGTTCCACTGTTTCTCCAGTAGATGGGACTGTGGTAACCTGGTAGTGTTTGAGTGGGAGCTGAAGAAATTTGATTTATTCTGTGTGTTTGCACTGAGCACACCAGTACTTTCACTAGGCGTAAACATGTTCCACGGG
>NW_015173680.1:1195600-1213475 GCF_001447785.1 Gekko japonicus | reverse complement strand
CCATCGTTGTTCTGATCCTCCATTCTGAGACGACAGGGGCAAATCGGATGACTTCAGACTAGAGTTTTGTCCAGTAACAGAAGCAGCCCTTTGAACAGGCTCCATGTGTGACAAGGAGTCCATCGGCTCTTGCTTGATTGTTCGGTTGTTGAAACAGTTTGCATTTTGTGCAAACGGCAGGACTTCTGCAGGGACTGAGTTAGACCTCTGAGGCATAGCCACTGTTTTACCTGTATGCCTATTGCCTCTCTCATAGGTGCGCTGGTGATGGGTTTTGCTTTGTACTGTGGGAGGGATTTCATCCACCAGTTCAGAATTCCTGAATGCATGGCTCAAGTTGTCTTGCAACATCTGAACATCAGGCTTTTTCTCATAGCTGTTGCTTAGCCAAGGTGAGGTCCTCGTATCACCGTAATTCAAAAACTGGGAGTGGAACATATGATTGCTGGAAAATCCATAGTACCCAAAAGATGGAAGTGGGAACTTTGAATGCAACCCATTCATGGAAGGCAGATTAGGCTGTGCATAGTAGGAATGGTAAGAGTAAACACTGTTCATACTGTACGGGTCAGAGGGCCTGCAGTTCCCCAGCACAGAATAGCTTTCCACCACAGCATTTCCATTGTATTTGAAATTGTTGAAATGATTCGGAGGTTCCACCTTGATGGAAGGTTTGACTGACTGCTGCGGGAATCCACCTTTCAAGGTTGCATCTGTGGACACAGCACCAAAGTCAGGGTCAGTTTGCAGAAATAGCATCACTTCCTTAGTACAAATCTTTGAAGACAGAAGCTGTACCCTCAGCTAAAGGTCACATTCACACTATGTCTGTGACTCTTATGTCTCTTGCCTGAGTGTTAAGGTGGATACAGACGACCATTTACCAGGTGGTGATTTACCACTGTATGCATATAACAGCTGGTAAGCTGATTGTCTGTGCTAATAGGCAAGGAGAATTTCACCACCTTCTGAGCCGATTAAAAAATCTGGGAATTTTCCTCCTTCCCCCTGTGTGCTTCTTCTCTTCCAATGTCTCAGTTGCAGAAGACCTTATTTAGCAACTATGGCACTGCTCTGAGTTGCTGCAACTGTGTGCAATATCCTCTTTTCTTTTTTTTTTAGTGCCCTCAGGGACTGGTAGGCAAACCACACAGTCCTGCAAAGCACACCCCAGCCACATGACTTCCTTGGCATGATCCTCTTAACAGTCCCTTAACAACTGGAATAGTGCTATTGTCTAATCCCTACAGGGTAAAGATGAGGCATAAATGAGTAAATTTTGAAGTTGTGCAAGTAACTTTTCTGAGGGCCAGTTCTTTGGTAACGGAGAACAGATTTCGTTTCTTGTCCGCGGGGCCTTGCTCACAGTACTGAGGATTCCTTTTCTGCATTTCACTTCTGCCACCAAAAGCAAGGAAGTGAAACTGACAAGGACCATTCACTGAGTCATGTAATACACTAGTGGTTTTCAAACCAAATTCTGATGAATCCTTAAGTCTCATGGTAGTTTTTTTAAAGGTAAAGGTTTCCCTTGCTCAAAAGCCAGTCAAATCTGACTCTAGGGGGCAGTGCTCATCTCCATTTTCAAGCTGAAGAGCCAGCGCTGTCCATAGACATTTCCATTGTCACGTGGCCGGCATGACAAAACGCTGAGGCGCATGGAACGCTGTTACCTTCCCACCACAGTGGTACCTATTTATCTACTTGTAATTTCTTGCTTTTGAACTGCTAGGTTGGCAGGAGCTGGGGCAGAGACAGGGAGCTCACTCTGTCACGTGGCACTAGGGTTTTGAGCTGCCAAATTACAGACTTTCTGGTTTGCAGCTCAGCGTCTCCACCTCTAAGCCACCGCGGCCCCTGGTAGTTTCTTAGGGTCTCCTAAATAGTACATCAAGAATCTTAGCCCACCATTACCAATCTTCCCCTCCAATGTGCATCTACTAGAGAGCATTGAGTACCTCCCAGATTGCACTGTCAGGACAGAGAGGGCAATGAGAAGACCAAACAAGCCTGGCTAGGACTCCAAGTTAGCTGACGGGGCTCTAAATGATGTCCCAGAATCCTATGCAAATGTGCAAGGTTTCCACTACTGATGTGCCTGGGTACCTTCAGAAAAAAGCTGTCACAGAAAGCATTTCCTGAAAACAGGAAGTGAAAAGTGATGCTAGTGAAGAGTGTAACCAAACAACAGCTGCATCACCAGTCCCCCTCCATAAGCTAACCTAGGAAGAATAACGTATCAAAAGCAAGGGATGGGGCACGACAGAAGTCAGCCTTCAGGTTGTGAGCCCTGCTGTCCTTACCTGCATTCTGCTGGAGTGGTGGGATCTCAAGGACTTCCTGCTTGATTTTCTCAGGTGTAATCAGCTTCTCTTTCTGCATCTTCTTTTTCTCTGCAGCTGCCTTCCTGGCTTCCAGTTGCCTCTGCCTGCAAGACTTGGCTGGCTCAGGAAGCTTCCTGACTTCCCTTGGAAAGGAAGTGAGCACCTGGATTGCCCCACTGCCCACCTTTGCGGCTTGATTCTCCTCACTGCCAAACTCATCTGTAGGGGACATTTTATACAGTGGAAGGACGTGCAGTTGTTCATCCTCAGGGATCTGCCCAATGGTACGATTGTCTTCTTTTGTCAGGGTACACACCTGTGGGCAAAGAAGGCACTTGTAATGCAATATGGAATACGGGAAACCATGATCACAATCCAAAGAGCTAATTTAGGGATGCCTACAAGCTTGTGCTCAATCAGCTCTTTGTGCTGTAACACAAACTGCTTTTCCAACTCAGTTTCAAAATGCCTGTTTAACAAACACAAGACTAAAGATCTTTTGCACAGTTTTTGGATTTCTGGTCCAGAAAGATTCCGATTCAAGATGAAATCACTCATTACAGAGTTGAACAAATGCTTTCATTTCACTTGTGCTATGAGCGTTAACAACTGGTTATAAATCGCCACAAACTTTTATTAAGGCAAAGGGCTTCTCTAATTTTATTTTCCCAAGCCCCATTTCAGGGGTTCAGGCCCAAGGCAAGTTCCACTCTGTAGCTCCATGGATAAAAAAGCAAGTATGTGCACAAAGCCCCCTTGACTGGATCTACTCAAGTCCATCGCTATATGTTTCACCACTGCAATTTGAAATGAACTCAAGGCACACTGGGTTTGCCCCAAAAATTCTGAAAATTCTTTGTAATTTCTAGTCCTACCAAAAAAACCCCACAACCCATGGATGAATGGATGGATTGCATTAATAATATCCATCTTGGTGCTCTCCCATCCAACAGGAACAATTTTCACAGAGAAATTAAGAAAAAAACACCTCAGTGCAAGGATGCTTTCTTACCACAGTGCACCCATTATAGAGGTTATGCTGATCCTTGTGAGCATGAGCACAGAAGTCCATACATGCTGTCACCCCAGAAAAGGGCCTCCCCTCTTTCAGTCCAAGCCGACAGTCTATTGCTATATCTTCATTGTTAACCTAATTTTAAAAACACAGAGAAGCAGTTTTAGCTACAATGAGAACAACAGAGTGTAACAGGACAAAATGGCTAAAATCAGAGGGTGTGAGATGACCCCAACAAATGCTACAGCATCCCTCTGCCTTCTCTTACAGCATATTTCTCTGTATGAAGTCTCCCATGTGCTTGTCTGATTTAAAAAAAACAAACGAAAAATGCTTACTGGTTGCGGCAGACAAAGACTTCTATTTTGACAGAAAGGGCAGTGAGACTGTATATCATAAGCCCTCCTGGAGGATGCAGGGTCACACAGAGACATGCTGCAGTTCCCAATAGGATGCTTCCTGGGGTGGGGGGAAGTTGGCCTGTCCTGGCCAAATCTGGAAGTGGGGGTTAAATTTTGCCTCACCGTAGCACTGCAGCTCTTTAATTTGCCACAGGAATGAATGGCGGGCATCAGAAAAAATGAAAGGCTGCATTCAGGAACATCTCTGGGGCAGGGGCTAGCTTTGTTCTCTGTCCCTGTGAGTCCCAGCATCTAGTTTAGCCTTCTCTCACCTACATCACAAACTACAGCTCATTTTACTTTGCCCCATCATGACTTCTGCTACTTGGCCATACTAGGCTGTAAAAAAAAACCACCTTGGGAAATTGGCTTCTCAGTACTGATTCCTGCTAAAGCGAACAGCAGACGAATGGGAAGGTAATCTCCAGCACCTGATTTTGATAAGCATGGGGTGCCAGCCTCTTATAAAGTGGGGCAACTTCTGTGGCCAGGTCCTGGAAGCTTCTTCTGAGAACTTCTTCCTGCAATGAGAATCAAAGTTTGCTCATAAACATATGATGCTACCTTCTAAGGAAGAGAACTGCTGGCCCTCTAGGCCACCTCTAACCACCCTGAATGGCAGCAGCTTTCTAAGTCTTCCCACCCAGAGAACTTTCCTAACTCTGATACCTGGGTGCAACTGCAGATGCCAGAAACTGGATTTTATGCATGCACAGTGCATGCCCTACCACTGAGTCTCTGCTCTTTCTCCCTAGAGCAGAATAACAGAAAAACAGATGCAATGGGATGTACACAGAGCTTAGAGGCTGTACAGGCCTATTAGGATGGTGCTGGTAGTAAGTCCAAGATTCTCCCGGTGGCTAAAGACACGGCCACCATTGTAAAGACAGGAAGCAATTAACCTCACCACAATCCTTTTTGGCCACTCACTACTATTCCCATTTTATAGATGCTGAAAGGACCAAGTCTAAGAACATGCTGGAAATCAAATCTGGGGTCAGAACTGAGATCATTCTGTTCAGGAATAAGACTGTATTTCTGGTGATAGCGACTGCTGAGATGGCTTGAAAAGGAGAATGTTTGTGTAGTTTGCATCAACTTTATCCCTGATATGCTATTATTCTACATGCAGGGAGTTGGAGGGTTTTGTTTTCTTTTTTTAAATAAAGCCAGAAAGTCAGTTCAGGATGCTCTGGACCAGTGTTCCCTCTAAGGTGAGTTAGTGTGAGCTAGCTCACAGTTTTTTAGCCTCCAGCTCACACTCAGGAAGGATGGCTCCATAGCAAACTAATTGTCAGATAGGCCTCTAGCTGCCATGGAGTGGGGGATATCTTTGGAATGTTAGATTTCTTTTCTCTGTGCCTTCAGTGTTTCTTTATCTCTGTAACATGAGCATTTGGCCTCGGTGTCTAGCATCAGCTTTCTTTTGGGAAACTATGCCTGTTAGCTTTGGCTGGCTCCCAGCCATCAGAGGACCCTCTTGAATTTCGTATATCTGCTTGCTTCACGCCCTTATTGCCAGTTCTAACACAAGATGTGTAAAGATAATCTGCATACTTCAACGTCTCAATAAACTTTACTTCTTTGTATGAAAGTTGTTGGGAACTGATTGCTGCAGGAGTCTGACACTAATTTATGCAGTAGCCAAATCGCTCGCTCACAACTTTAATGCCAGTAGCTTACAAAGTAGGATTTTTGCTCACAAGACTCCACAGCATAGAGGGAGCACTGGCTGTGACAGCTTAGAGCACTGGGCCTAAGATGAGTTAGTGTGAGGTAGCTCACAGTTTTTTAACTTCTGGCTCACACATTTTTGTCTTAGCTCAGGAAGGAGGGCTCCAGAGCAAACTAATTTATGCAGTAGCCAAATTGCTCGCTCACAAAGTAGAATTTTTGCTCACAAGACTCCACAGCTTAGAGGCAGCATTGCTCCGGACCTAATGTTCAACTGAAGAAGGGGAAGGCTGAGGTCTGAATACAGCCTCAATTTACATTATTTAAATCTTGTCCTGTCTGCTGGAACAAAGCTCTCTCATCATCCACCATGACCAAGTCAGGTGTGTATGACTCACTCACCTCACTGGGATTGTCTCCTATTAGTCTGAATTTTCTAGGAGTTTTGCTTCGAGCATATTTGCACCCGTTGAAATACATGCTCCAGGAGCAACCAAAAGAGAAAGAAGCACCACAGGTGTTGGGGTCCTTGCCTTGACATGCACAGGTTCGGCTGGAAATAAGTACAAAAGGGCACATTTCAGTCACTGGGCATATTAGCCTACAGAGAGTCACTGGCAGGCCTGTGGCCGAAGCAACTCCAATCTAATCCAAGGGTATCGAACTCAAATAAGTCAGAGGGCCAAATTCTCCACCACTCAGCAGTGTCTGGGGACTGCAGTCCTGAGCCAGCACCCTCTGACTCTTTGTCTGAAAAGCTGCATTGTACAGCTGGGGATCCCATGAGTCCCAAAGGCCCTTCTGTTTGACACCCTTGCTCTAATCCATTGGTCTTCGGCTCATCCTGCACTCAGCTCCTCAAGTAGCAGCTCCATTTTCTTTTATGACAACGAGAAAATCAATCAAGAGCGAAAGAAAGAAAGCGAAGGAAGGTCTTATACAATTAAAAAACTAGAAGTTATGTCCCATGTTGCAGGTTAAGGAAAGCTCTTGTGGTTTACTGGTTCAAGGGCAAGGCCAAGACTGGGGAGACTTGGGCTCAAACCTCTATTCAGCAGTGAACCTCACTAGGTGACTTTGGGCCAATCTCTCAGCCTAACCCTCACAGGGTTGTTGTGAGGACAAAGTGGAGGACAGGAGAATCATACATACTTCCCCGAGCTCCTTGGAGGAAGGGTGGGATAGAAATATGAAACAACAGAGAGAAAGAGAGATATAGAGGGTTCACTTGTGTGCTGATCTAAAAGGGTATCGCAGCCCCCTCCTATCTAGGCAGCAGCCTGACTGGGTTTCAGAAGGATCTGCAGGATCCGATGCTCTCCAGTGGCTCATTAGATGAGCTGACAGAGGATTGGAACTCTTGTCTCTCTGAAGCCATTGATGAAATTGCCCCCTGGTGTCCTCTCCGCTCCCGGACTAGATTGTCCCTCTAGTACACTTCAGAACTTAAGGGGATGAAACAGGAGGTGAGACAACTAGAGCGAGTTTGGCGGCGAACTCATGACGCATCTTGTAGGACATATATGAAATCCTATGAGATGGCAGTGAAAACTGTGAAGAAAGAATTCTACTCAGCCTCCATCACATCTGCTAGCTCTCGCCCAGCAAAATTAGGGTGATTAGGTCATTAACATGTCTCACAGAGAGAACCCAAAATATTAGGAATTTGGCTATTAGCTGTGAGGTTTTCACAAGATTTTTCGCTGAGAAAGGTTTGTCGCTCTGCTGTGACCTCCCCGCCAACATTGATACAGTAAAGGAACTGGAGGACTCTTGGCCATCTTTGGATTCGGTCTTTGATAGCTTCAGCCAGCTCTCTTGAGCCGATGTCAACAGGATCCTGGGTGCTGTTAGGCTGACCACAGGCCTCCTAGACCCGTCTCCCTCATGGCTGGTGAAAGCTGGCAATGAGAGGATGCAGGGTCCCCTGGTAGACATTATCAATCTGTCCCTAGATCTGGGGGTCTACTCAGAGGGACTGAAGGAGGCTGTGGTTGTAGTACTCTTGAAAAACCCAACTTTGGATCCTTTAGATCATTCCAATTACCTCCCAGTTTCGAATCTTTCATTTCTAGGTAAGGTCATCGATAGAGCGGTTGCAGAATAGCTCCAGTGTTTCCTGGATGAGACATCAGCCCTGGACCCATTCCAGTCCGGGATGGAGATGGCTTTGGTTGCCCTTACAGACGAGCTCCGCAGGCAGCTGGATCGTGGGTGGTGTTATTGGATCTCACAGCAGTGTTCGACACTGTCTATCACGATCTCTTGATCCACTGCGTTGCTGACACTGGAGTTCGGGGGGGGTAGTCTTGCAGTGGCTTACTTCATTTCTCCAAGGTCAGGGACAGAGGGTGGTGCAGGGTGAGAAGGTAGTATGTGGGGTGCCACAAGGGGCAATCCTCTCCCCGATGCTATTTAACATCTATATGTGCCCCCTTGCCCAACTGGTGCGGAGGTTCGGGCTGGGGTGTCATCAGCTTTATCTGCTGATGTGTGGCCAGCCAGATACCACCCCAGACAGTAGAGGGTGGTGCAGGGAGAGAAGGTATTAGCCAGGTACCCCTTAGTATGTGGGGTGCCACAAGGGGCAATCCTCTCCCCGATGCTATTTAACATCTATATGTGCCCCCTTGCCCAACTGGTGCGGAGGTTCGGGCTGGGGTGTCATCAGCTTTATCTGCTGATGTGTGGCCAGCCAGATACCACCCCAGACAGTCTGGCAGAGGGATTGGGGGCCATGGTGGGATGGTTAAAACAGAGCTGGCTGAGACTGAATCCTTCTAAGATGGAAGTTCTGTGGCTGGGTCAGAGAGATTCAGGTGTGGGGTGTCAACTCCCAGCCCTTAATGGCGTGCCTCTGAGACTGGCACCTGCAGTCAGGAGTCTGGGTGTGACCCTGGATACCTCCTTAACAATGGAGGCCCAGGTCACAAATGTTGCCAGACTGGCATTCTTTCATCTGTGCCAGACTAGACAACTAGCCCTGTACCTGTCTCACCCTGACCTAGCCACTGTAATCCATGCAGTGGTCACCTCCAGACTGGATTACTGTAACTCACTCTACGCGGGCCTACCCTTGAGGCTGACCCAGAAACGCCAACTGGTACAAAATGCAGCAGCCTGGGTCCTTACAGGGACACCACGCATAGCACATATCCATCCAGTGCTGCGTGAGCTGCATTGGGTTCCGGTGGAGAACCAGATCAGATTCAAGGTTATGGTGTTGACCTTTAAGGCTCTTAATGGCCAGGGACCTATGTACCTTCGGGACTGCCTCTCCTGGTATACCCCCAGAAGAGCGTTATGCTCAGGAGATCAGAATTTATTGGTGGTTCCCGGCCCGAGAGACATCCGGCTGTCCAGCCTGGTGGAACTCTCTGCTGAGTAACATCTGCACCCTGTGGGATATACTACAGTTCTGCAGGATGTGCAGAGATGTTCTGTTGGGCGTTTGAAGACAGCAACAGCCCTGTCTTGGCACTCCCATCCTCCTGCCCCCTTCCCCTATGAGACAGCGGCACTGTTAGGATTTTAGCGCCATCTATAGCTAATTAAATTACTGGATTGATCAGACTGGTTATGATGTTTTACTGTTTTAAAAGGTAAAGGTAAAGGTTCCCTTGCTTGAAAGCCAGTCGTATCCGACTCTAGGGTTGCGGTGCTCATCTCCGTTTCAAAGCCGAAGAGCCAGCGCTGTCCGGAGACGTTTCCGTGGTCATGTGGCCGGCATGACTAAACACCAAGGCGCACGGAACGCTGTTACCTTCCCACCGAAGTGGTACCTATTTATCTACTTGCAATTTCTTGCTTTCGAACTGCTAGGTTGGCAGGAGCTGGAACTAGAGACGGGAGCTCACTCTGTCATGCGGCAACCCGGGTCTTGAACTGCTGAACTACCGACCTTCCACAGCCTGCAGTTCAGTGTCTTAACCACTTGAGCCACCGCAATAGTTTATCTGATTATGTTCTACACTGCCCTGAGCCTGGTCCTACTGGGGAGGGTGGTCAATAAATAAAATAAAATAAATAAATAAATAAGGCTTCAGTCCAAATGCCTGTCCCATGGCAGATTTCCACATACATCAACCCAAAGCCATGTCCCCCTACAGACTAATAAACGTCAGCCTGAAAAAAGCAGAAAGCAGCAGAAATTAAGGTGCCCACCCTCACGCTCCCAATGGGCCACCTCAGACCAAGGAATATGTTACTAAAGCAATCCACAGAGGTCAGGCAAACCAGGCAAACCTCGCACTGCAGATACAGGCATAAAGAACAGCCAAAAAGCGAAACAGAATTGCTCCTTCTGGACTCCAGACAACGTGGCCAGAATTCAAGGTAACCCCTCTATCACAGTGCCTTCCCACCAGCAATTTGGCTCCATCCGCTGGGCATGCATTCAAGGCACTTACTCATCATTCAGCCCACAGCGTCGAGTGGTGGGGTTTCCATATTTCGTGAGGGTGTCGGTGAGTTCCTGGTACAGGGTGTCCCCCAAAGAGCGAGGGATTCCCTCCCAGGCCAGAATCAAGATGATGATGACAGCATTCTGGCAGTGGTGGCCGGCACGGTGCCGCACCAGGCACAACAGCTTCTCATCTGCGTTGTGTCTCCTGATGACCTGGAGGGTGGCAGAGGACATTGGTTGTTTAAGGAAATGACACACATGGACGCGACCCAAGTGGCTGTTCTGCAGCACAAACAAGCCTTTTACGCAAGATGATTCCTATGCTTTGCCAAAGGGATCAAAGAAAATGAGCCAGATCAGTACAATGAATGCTTATTTTGTATCAACTCCCTAAAACTGGTCTTGAGTTTTGGGTCTGGAGGACTGTGGGCAGTATCTGGTAACTTTCTTGCATGGTGATGGGAAAAAAAGGAAACAGATCACTCTTCAGCCAAGTTTGTGAGGTAAAAAGCCACTTACCCACTTAGCAATAGGGCAACCACGGGAACTTTTCCCCTCCTTCCCTGTATAGATCACCTTTTCGATTCTGATGGCTTTCCCCTTCTCACCATACCTGGTTGAAGAAAAAAAATATCACAGTTCTTGTGCAAGAAGAACAAAAATAGGGTCTATGATGGAAAGCTCTGCTCCAGCGGGTCTATCCAAACAATTAGAAATCACTTCCTAAAAGATGGAGAATTATTAGAACTTGTGGGTTTCCGATGGGTGTGTTGTAGTTAATGGGTATGTTGTAGTTAATTTTCCCAGGCTTGTTTCCACCTCTACACCACACAGTGCTGTCTTCTCAAGTTAACACATCAGACTTTAGGCAGAGGCACTGTGATGGATCATGTTCAGTAAACAACAATAACCACACCATTATGCCAAACTTCAATATGATGAAGGAGCTGGTTCAAACCCTGTTTCCTCCACAAAGCTCACAAGTGATCTTGGGCCAGGCACATTTTTACAGCAGAACCTACCTCACAAAGACCTTTTCCACATGGTTTTGATATTGCTGGGAAGCGAGTTTCTTTGCTGATTCGTCACAGCACTGTGGGACATTCGTGCACCTCTCAGGTTTCCCCCAGCTTTTCAGCTTTCCTTCCCAAACCTGCTTTGCTGCAAAGGTTTGGAAAAGACTGCATGAATGCCTGGATGGCTGCCATGTGGGCAGGAAGACTTGGATTTTGCTGATCCTGTCCCTGTGGGCAGCCATTTTCGCTGTCCTTGCCTTCATAGTGGCCTTTCTCCTGTGCCATCGGGGGACCTTTTCTTAATTGCTACTTGAATATCATTATAACAATCTATGTTTCAAGTTCTCTGAATTCTCAGCTTTCATTTTTTAAAAAAACTTCCTAATCCCTTTCATTGTGGAGATATAAGAGGAAAGGTATATTTCTGCAATGAAAACAGCTACAGACTAACTTGAAAAAAAATAAAGCTGAGAATTCAGCAAACCTGATACAGTGGCTGAATATTGCTACAGCAGCATTAACCTGCTGATTTTAAATAAACTGGAAAGAGGCTGTAGTAGCGCAGGGGTGGGGGCTGCTGCCAGGGGACTGAGGCAGGGAGAGATATGGGGAAAACCACTGTGTGGAAACCCAGTTGCTGCTGCAGTGTACTGGCAGCCGCAGCAGCAGTGTAGTAACCACACAAGCCTGTCCCCTTGGGGAAAACCCTGAATTTTCTGTGAGGATGTAATGGGATAATCCCACATGTGCCACCCTTAGCTCTTTGTATGAAGGGTAGGATGTTAATGGGACAGAAAGAGAAAGCAAATGTAATCATATGATAAGAGAGCCCCTGTCAACAGAAAAGCAATAATACTTAGTATTATGAGTGTATGCTCTGTTACCCTTTGGAACAACTCAATAAGGTAGGCCAATATTATTATCTCACCTTGCAGACTTCCCATTACCCAATTTTCAGGAACTGAAAAATGAAACACCATAACTTTTTGCATATTCAATATTTTTCTATTTCTATTTCAAAGCAAAGGCCACTATGTGAACAGTTTCAGTGCCCTGCAGCCATTACTGTTTTCAATTAGGGCCATGGACTTCTGCTGCTGGGGCGGGGGGGGGGCTGCTAACTCCCCTCTATAACATTTGGCTGCTTGCCCAGAATCATTAAGGCCTGAAATAAAATGGGAATGGAGCTGAGATGTTAAGACTCTAGTTAGGGACAGGAATACAAGAAATGGATTGCAATGCTTTTTTGCAAGACCCTTTCCCCCATTTTTCACATTGGAGAAACTAGAACTATTGGGAAGTGCTGGAAAACTCCTATGAAATCTTTTTGATCGAGTGGAGTGCTTTTTGACCTGGTTTTACAGAATATGTAATGTAAAACTTTTTATGTAAGACAATCTACAGCATTAGATATAGAAAATTCCTTTGTATACTGTAGACATATAGGGTTCTATCCAACCAGCTTTTCTGGTGGTAACTGAATGACAAAGCTAGCTGGATCCAACCCACGTAACTTTTTCAAGAATCAAGTCCAGTAGAGACTGACAAGTTTTTTTGAGGTATAAGCTTTCAAGAGGCAAAGCTCCCTTTGTCAGACAGCTCTGACTCTCGAAAGTTTAGTCCTCAGAAATCTTGTTGGTCTCTAAGGGACTTGATTTTAGCTGTTTTACTGTACACCAACACAGCTACTCTCTGATGCAATTCTTTTCAAGGACAGATTTATTGCTGATGACACCCAGCTCTACTTCTTTATCCTTGAACTTTCTCCATCCATTCAAAGCTATCTCTCCAAATGCCTGCCTGGATATTTCTTTGTATATGTTTTGTCACCATATCAAAGTCAAACTGTCCAGGGCTGAAGTTCCCATCATCCCTCATTTGTATTCTCATCATTCCCACTGTCAATACCCCCATCCACCCTTCAGAACAGGTACAAGGCCTTGGCTTTACTTTAGACTCTGCTCTCTCTCTCTCTCTCTCTCTTTGTGTCTTAGCTGAAGTCCCGTCGCTTCTCCGTTTACATTTAAAGTATTGCAAAAATATGTTCATTTCTACTTCAGTGAAAAAAACTGTTCTGCATTCGTACTCCACTGATTTCTCATTTTGATCACAGCATCCGCCTTCTCTCTGGTCCTCTGCTATTTCATTTCAACCTCCCCAAACCTCTGTTCAGTTCTCTGCCTTTGTTCTGACCATACAATGCTCCTACCTAGAATCCCTACAAGGGCATCCAGTTTACTTCTGTATCCCTCCATGTAGTCTCCCACCCAGCTTCTCTTTCCATTCTCCTATGCTGATACATCCCTGCTTGTGATCTTCAGCTCTACCCCCCTCAGCTATCTCCTGCCTTCTGCAACAACCTTGCCCTTCCTTACCTGCTTTCCATGAAACTTTGGCCACACCTTTTACAGCCCTCTTCCCCTACTGGAACTAAGCCTAAACATTTGCAATTGGAATGGATACACCTTCTCTCTTCCTGACCCATTGCTCCTCCTCCCCTTCCCTCCCTTTGTAGTATCCCCTCCCTGACTGTAAGTTTCTTGGATACAAAATATACAAACTATAACAAAGATTTTAATGAACTATACCTCATGTGTTCAATATCTATAAAATTCTGTTCTATGAAACACCTAGTTTCTATTATCAACCATATGGTTCCCCTATACAATATATTTCATGTCATATCAAAAGGCTCTAGTTTAAGCTTAAATATACAAGACCTCAATAATTTCTACAACAACTGGAACGTCTGAATTCACAACATATATAATTCAACAGTTAAATTTAGCAACAAAGTCCAATGCAGTACATCAGGTCACTTAACTCCAATTTTACAGGTGAAAATTCAACAGGTAAGTTCAACAGGAGAATCCAAAGTTGTGCATCAGGTAGGTTAACTCTGGTTACGATGTCCTCTTTATCCTTTGGCTTCTCTCCATTGAATTATGTCAGTTTCACTTCTGGCTTTTACTTTAGGTTTATTAATTTCACTTCTGGCTTTAAATTTTGGTTTAACAGGTAATCCGGTGGCCCCTGTTTCCAACCATGATTCTTCAGAAGCTGTATAAATTGATATCATTTTAAATAGAAAAGCATCAAATTGATATTATTTCAAACAGAAATTCCTGTGTTCTTTTCAATCAGGTTCTCATGAATGACTTCTCTACCTTATGAAGAAAAACTCTTAAGCTCACCTGTGCTTTCCAATCGTGTGCATCGCACATCCTGGTGCCTACCTAAAAGCCAGAAGTGAAACTGACATAATTCAATGGAGAGAAGCCAAAGGATAAAGAGGACATCGTAATCAGAGTTAACCTACCTGACGCAGTACTTTGGATTCCCCTGTTGAACTTACCTGTTGAATTTTCACCTGTAAAATTGGAGTTAAGTGACCTGATGTACTGCATTGGACTTTGTTGCTAAATTTAACTGGTGAATTCAGATGTTGCAGTTATTGTAGAAACTACTGAGGTCTTGTATATTTATGCTTAAACTAGAGCCTTTTGATGTGACATGAAATATATTGTATAAGGGAACCATATGGCTGATAATAGTGATAGAAACTAGATACGTCATAGAATAGAATTTTATAGATATTGAATCACCTGGGGTATAGTTTATTAAAATCTTTATTATAGTTTGTATATTTTGTATTCAGGGTGTGCTTTGTATCTTTCATTTCCCAAACACCGTGGTTCCTTGTATTGTTTGCAAGGTTCTTGGGACAGGGACCAGATGCATTGACAGCGCTATGCAAAATAAATGAAAAGGACTGTGCTGCCCACTCTCTCACTGGCAGGGGTGGCCTTTGAGCTGCAACATACAGAGTGAACAAAATCTACTTTGTGTGGGAGCTTTCGGTAGCAACAGCAACTGCTGCCTAAAGGTTCTTTTCCTACCCACATCTTTCCTCCCAGTGAAAGCTTGCCAACCCTGGAAGTTGAGTCAGGTGATACAGAGTACACATGACTCAGCAGCACTGTCTTGAGGTATGACTCAGCATGTTCAGGAGGCTATGAGTCAACTGCAGGGGTCTAATAACACCACTTTTAATGAGAGTGCCCACCTGCACATGGTTTGCAAGGTTAATTCTTCTCTGCTTCCTTTGTCCAGGCAATGTACAGCTTAATCTCAAACAAGCTTCAATAAAGGCATGTCTAATATCAAAATGTTCAGGAACAACATTCCCTTCTGTATGTGACTCAATACCTCTTAAAATTATTTAGAGATGAATGAATCAATAATCATCTGACAGAGCAGATCACAGAATCATAGAGTTGGAAGGGACCTCCAGGGTCATCTTGTCTAGCCCACTGCACAATGCAGGAAATTCACAAATACCTCCCACCCAGACCCCCAGTGACCCCTGCTCTATGCCCAGAAGAGGGCAAAAACCCCGACCCTCCAGGATCCCTGGCCAAACTGGCCTGGAGAACAAGATCTCAAGCTTCTGTTCAATATATAATATTCTGATGTATGTACAATTCAAAATGTACTATAGCCAAACTAAGCTCACTCACAACTTTAATGCCAGCCAACCCCAACAGCCATGACCCAGGTGTGACATTCCTAGCATGATGATGTCATCACACCGTTGACATTGCATGGCAACATTCTGGTATTTTGGGCAAAACTCTATGGTAACTCTATAGTATTTTGGGCAATGTTGCCCCGAAGCCCCAGTCCTGGGAAGCTCCCTCCCACCCCCGCCAGCAGAAGAAAAGGACCTGGCTACCCTATGTTCAGAGCAATGCTCCCTCTAAGCTGTGGAGTCCTGTGAGCAAAAATTCCACTCTGTGAGCTACTGGCATTAAAGTTGTGAGCGAGCGATTTGGCTGCTGCATAAATTAGTTTGCTCTGGAGCCATCCTTCCTGAGCTAGGACAAAAATGTGTGAGCCGGAGGCTAAAAAACTGTGAGCCAGCTCACACTAATCAGCTTAGAGGGAACACTGGTCCAGAGGGTTAATATTCTGACAAAGCATTTTGTGCAGAATTGTGACAGTTGTGAATTTCATCTCCCTCTTACATTTAATGAACTGCACATATTCTGTGACTTACCGGTCCTCCATGAGTTCCCTGATGGATGCCACAGTAGGTCCAGACCCCAGGTGAGTGTAATAGGGCCCCTCATCTTTCTCAACTATTTGTTCTGTTTAAAACAAAGAACAAAAAACAGTCCATTATGTTATTTCAGCCTCTCTATGCTTAAAGGGAGCGGGGATTGTCGAATGGGGTGTCAGGGGACCCACCAATGCCATGCAAAGAAGGGAGCAAAACAATGGCATCCTGGTCTACAACTCCATGTAACTTTGGTTGCTGAATGTTGTCAGTCTTTGCCAGGCTCACAGAAGCCCTGCCAGGTAGGTCAGGTGGTGGTTGCCTGGTCTCAATCTGTCCTGAAACTTCAACATTTGAGCTGCCTTCTCACTAGCCCTCTTCAGACAACGTATCAGTGTTGAAATCAACACAGCGTGCTGGACCTGCCAACATATGATTTCTGATTCGGAGCATGACATCTACATGTGTACAAAGTGTTATGTGCATAGGCTCCATCCCCCTGATCAGCGTTGTCTGAAAAAGCAGTGTGCCTAATCATGGGGTCAGAGCCCACACACAGAGATCCTGTGCTCATGATCTGCCAATTGTGCGTGGTGGTTGGGCAAAGCTAGTGTGCTCATTCCGGCTCCCTCTGAATATATACCCTGATTTCAGTGTGCAGATATTACCTGAGCAGGAGGAGAAGTAGAAGGCTATGCCTATTAGCTTGGAGGAAAGTTTTTGCTCTTAGTTGCACTTCCTCATTAAGTTCCACTAGGCGCCTCTCCTTACCTACCAGGTTCCACCTCCTGATGCGCCATGTACCTCCAAAGCTCTTTCCACGGAGTCCCAGGGTCTGAGCCTCAGGACATTTCAACACTTTCCATCCTAGCATTTTTTACTGGCGCCAGCGAAGCAGTGCATGAGCTGAGAGGCAGGCCTAGGATTCTTTGCAACATCCCAAGAAAGCTGTGGTGTAACTCCCTATTGCACAATCTCAGAGTTGCTCTGAATCCACCTTTGCTACATTGTGCAAGATTAATAAGGGGAGCACCACTTAGGGTGGCAAATGTACCAAGGCTGGTCTTGGCTTTGTTTCTACCCTCCTAAAAGCACAGTTGCATCCAGAATGCATATGGGGATGCACGGTGTGAGCAGAGTGAGTCTGCTGTAGGAAAACATTAATCACAGTTACAACACATGTAGTATCTTCTCCCCAGGATCAGTTTCAAGGGGAACCTGTTTTCCCTGCTAGACCAGAAGCTAGATTGACTGTTCCTTGTGTCAATCACCAAGCCACCTTCCCTTTCTCCAGGCACATTTGAAAGGGCGAACACACAGAAAGAACCTTTAAAAACAATAGAACAAACATACTTGGATTGCGTAACTATGCCAGGAGCTTGAGGTAAAAAAGCCACAAAGCAGACAGGAAGGAGATGCATCTTTTGATCAGAGCCCGATCCATTTGCCACCGGAGGAGTGAGGGTGGGGGAAGGGGAGCTGAAAAGAAGCCCTGTGCCTGTTCCTCTTTCTACACACATGTTCTATACCCAGCCAGGGAGCAAATCTAAGCAAGATTTTGGCCATGCTTTAAAAATCTTCTGGTCTACAGTGCTGAGTCTAACAAGAATCAGGTCTGTTCAATGGGACTTACTACCAGGGAAATGTTCTTACTATTGCAATGCCAGTCATTTCATCATGCCACATTAACTCTCCAAGCTCTCTCTTTGATTTGATTTCAAAATCAGATTAAGTTATTTCTCCCAGCCCCCAAAATAAAAAGTTTTCTGTTCCCTGTTTCTTCAGAAGACCCCAAGTGTGAGACTCTGAAGAACAGGAAGGGACATGTTTCATTCTCTCTTTGCAAGAAACTTCCTAATGATAGTTCTGTTGAATCAACCAACCACATAGGAGCCGAAAGTAACTTTCTTTAACATGTGTCTTTGCTACCTACAGACCCCTGCCACACCGGGGGGGGGGGGGGGGGGAGGCGGCCAAAAAA
>NW_015173680.1:1164786-1195588 GCF_001447785.1 Gekko japonicus | reverse complement strand
CCCCGGCGTGACCAGATGCGGGGGGGGGGGAGCCACTGACAGGAGAGCGAGGCAGACGAACTGCGCATGTGTGCGCGTGCGCAGTTCGGCCGGGAGCCTCGATTGCTCCTGCAGACAAGCGCGCCAGCGATCTCACGGCCGCACTTGTTGCGGTGCTTCAGGTAAGTCCTACCAGTTAGTAGGGGTTTTTTTGCACCGCATTTTCGTTCTGAAGGGACGGATCGGGAACGGGTGTGCGCTGATTCCCAGATGTTGCGGTGGGATTGTGCCCGTTTGCTGAGCCCCCGATCCGTCCCTCTTCCGGGCCAAAACCTCCCGTGTGACCGGGGCCATAGTTTGCATTCAAACTTCCTACCAGTCATCTCAACAATCTCAGCATCACCAGTGGGCCTCATGTAGCCAATGCAGTGGGCCTCATGTAGCCAATGCAGTAGTAAGTAGAAATCATATCACAAGAGGGTAACTTCATTCACATCTCATTCCCCAAATTCCAGGAACTGAAAAAACCATGGAACTTTATGCACACTTACTGGGTTTTGATTTGTTTTTTTGAAAGAAGAAGAAAAAAGCAAAAGGCTACTGCAAACAGTTTCCATGTCCTGCAACTATGACTGTGTGCATAGGGCTATGATTCATCATCTGCCTCTGACTTGATTGATCAATGAAATTTAAATATATGTGCACATTACCAATACTTACACGCCTTTATGTGATACTGCAGGAATGATTAAAAAAACCACTTATAATTTAATAAAAAGCTACCACTCATCATTGGAAAGAAACTCCACCTCAGAATATTTCACATATTCTTTTAAAGCAGCATGTCAGCAGTCAGAACCAAAAATAGCTGCAAAAACCAAACATAAGTTTCAGTTCTACCAGCTGAGATTTCCCCTCACTTAAATTTCCCCCTCATCCTCTAGAGTTTCAGTTGATTTAGGGCACAATCCTGACACCATCCTGTAAATGCTTAGCATAGCAATCAAGTCTTTACACCAGCAAAATTGGACGTATGCTGACATCACACCAGTGTAAAGCCAGTAAATGCATGGGTACACTGGCAAAGAGGATCATAGCACCCAGGGGCAGAGCAAGGGTTAGCCAGCATTCTGAGCCCACGTACCATCCCAATGCCAGCAGAATGTTATGCCAGTGGGATGACTGGTATAAGCAAAACAAACAACCCCCCGCCCTCACCGGTCTCCCACCGTGCCTATGCAGGCATTGCACAGTTTAGGATACCAACTAAGTATGTACCAATAACAGCTCTCCTAAGAACCGTATAAGCCCCAGCAATGATGTTGCACATTATAGGATACATGGCATGGAACTGTGTCTCTGTGTCCTGATTATGCATACTGAAAATACACACAGAAGGGGGAGGGATGCTGGTGATGGAAATTCTAAAGAAAGGGCACTTTGCACAACCATCCACAGATGAGAACAAACACTGTCACAGTGTCTTACTAACGGTGCTCTGCTCAGAACTCTTATAACCAGAAACACAAGGACAATGTCACCACCCCACAGGTAAGCAATGGAGGAGGAATCCCCTACCTCCAATTCTGTTAGCTGCAAACCCCCTTCCTTGCAGTAAGTACCTACTGCATACTGGCTGAACAGCCCATCCTCCATCAATAACTGGTAGTAGTATCTCCCAACACAGGAGGTGCATCGTAAATATGCACAGTGAAGAAAGGGAACCTACCCCTGGAGATACACTGGGAGAACATCATTGTGATATCAGCATGATGTCATGCTAGTGTGAGCTTCCATTCAAGTGAGGGAAATAGGGAACACAACCACATATCTAGATGAAATCAGCTGCTTTTCTCCAACTGTTCATGAGCCATTTCCCCCTTTTGCCTTGCAGAGTCTCATGGAGTGGCCCATATGGAACTACTGCACAGAGCTCCAGTGCAAAACTCTGCAATGGATATATACATACTGGACTAATGAATACACTGTCTCCACCAACAGATAAGTCCTAAAGTATGGGAAACATCAAAGGGGGGGGGTGCAGGGAACCTAAGTGGTGCCATTATCTCAGTTCTGTAGCTCATACGATAGGCAGAGTGCTTGAGCCCACATGAGTCTTAAAGACACACGAGCCTTCCTCTATATAAGGAGAGTTGGTAACCTCTTTCATATGACTTTCATTCAGAATTCCATTCCTGATGATAGTCAATGAATGTCTGGATTGTTTCTCAGCTCTCTATTACGACTGTTTGATAAGACAGGGATATATGCCCGCCAGTGTTCCCTCTATGCTGAGTTAGTGTGAGCTAGCTCACGCATTTTTGTCTTAGCTCAGGAAGCGTGGCTCCAGAGCAAACTAATTTATGCAGCAGCCAAATTGCTCACTCACAACTTTAATGCCAGTAGCTAAAAAAGTAGAATTTTTGTTCACAAGACTCCACAGCTTAGAGGGATCATTGATGCCCGCCTCCTACATGTTACCAACCTAAGCTGTCCTTACATTGAGAAGTGCCAAAAGTGTCTTCCAATGTCTGCACAGTTGCGCATAAGCCAGGAATGCACTCTTGAGTGTTCACAATCCACCCCACCCCAGTCTGGAGGGTGATAAAGCATGCAGGCTACATGGCAGGGAGGGGAGATGGAGAGGAGGAACAGCAGCAAACGCGATCAGACGCCCGCCCTTGCCCCGCGGTTTCCGTAAACTAGTACCTCGGAGGTACTAGTTTTTTGCCGCGTGGTTTCGGCAGGAAGCCTCGTTTGAGCCACGGGAGTGCTACACTTCCCAGATGTGCCGGTGAGATCGCGCCTGGAAAACCCGCATGTCTTCCGTCTGACTCGCATGGCTAATGTTCCGTGTGACCGCAGCCCAAGTAGACAATATTGGCTTTGATAGACTGAGAGTCTATCAAGGCAGTTTCATGTGTTCATGACAGGACATCAGCAAGAGCAGCCCTCCCATAATGACTGGGCCTGATGGTGCAACATCTCAGATGTGCACAGGATTCCTTTGAGTCCTCTCTGGTAGATAAGCACAGGAATGAGATGGGGACCTCAGGCATGACATATATCTTTTGCTGCAGTCTTTCCTGCCCTGGGATATCTGGCTGGTTTCAACACCGTGAAGGATTCCAAGTACCCTTGTGATGTGTCTTTTTCTGTTTTCTCTTTTTGCAGCTGATTGGCTTGTTGCTGGCCAAAATGCGAGCTTTACTTTCTTACTACCTTGGTGGAACTTGAATCCCTCACTACTGTGTGATAAATGATATAGGTCATGCCACAGTCCTCCACAGTGCTGTACTGTCAATATGTCTTCCCTTGTTATGTTCTGCATGTGGCGAAGGGGGAAGGCAAAGTGACACTTAGAAGGTATGTTGGTAACACCACGCATTGGTTGGCTACTTCCATATCTGGAATATCTATGATTGGCAAGTGTTGGCTGCATTGCTAAGGCCTCTAATGAAGGCTTCTTGGGGTTGGTATTGTTGAAAAAATTTTCTCTACTGAGTGAGCACAAGATACTGATTAGTGATGCCAATGCTGCAATGGCATCAACTATGTGTCAGGATGGTATAGTGAATAAAGTGTCTGTCTAGGATCTGGGAAACCCAGGTTTGATTCTCCACTCTGCTATGAAAGCTGGTGGGGTGACCTTCGGCCAGTCACACATTCTTGGCCTAACCTACCTCACAGAGGATAAAACAGAGGAACAGGGAAACTGAGGTAGGTTTTAAAATGTATAAATGGTACTGATATTTTATGCCAATAAAGGCTGACTTGACTTGACTTGAACTGAGGTAAACTTCTCTGGGTCCCCAACTGGGGAGAAAGGCAGGGTATAAATGAAGTAAATGGATGACATCCAGGGGTCTTAGGACTGGGCTGCTAATCTATGAAGTAAGTAGCACAACTGTATTTACAGTCTTTTCTAGTATTAAATTAACAGTTTAGGATCTCATTTGGGAAGCTGAGCAGTTCTGGGGACATGCCCTTCATTATATTTCTGGCTGTAACATCCTGTAACTGAAGACCGCACTTCACTCATTAGATTCGGCATGCACAGGGTGATGTGTGCAGCTGAGTACTCATTCAGATGAATGATAAGGCTGTAGCACTCATAGGTCAGGAGCTGCCAGAGAGATTACAGTCATATTCAGTGGTGGGCTGAATAGGCTCAAGCAGAAATGTAGACGGCTCTTAGGAAAGACTGCACCAACTAGCTAGTTATAACTACAGACAGTCTGTAGGTTAGGAGTTGGGATTTTTGTGTTATTATTCTAAATTTTTATTCGTTTTTTATATTGAGAAATCTTATCAGAGAGGAACACATGGCCACAGCTTGAAGATATTTGTAATTTAGCAAAGTATTGCTAGGAATGCTAAAAGATTTCTTGATATTGTTAATGCTAAGGGCTTTTTTTAGTGTATGGGTAAAACGTTTTCCTTTTTTATACAATTTTGTAATTGAAGAATTTTAAAACTGCACATGTTCCATTCACAATGAATGGCAGCAGAGTTTCCCATGTAATATACACCACAGTGTGAATTAGAAACTTCTGATGTAATGTCTGGCATTCACATAATTCATTTTTAAAAGCAATCCCACTCCTGCAGACCAAATAGAGTTGCCAACTCCAGGTTGGGAAATTCTTAGATTTTGGGGGTGGAGCCTGAGGAGGGTGGGACTTGGGGAGGGACCTCAGTAGGTATAATGTCATAGGCTCCACCCTCCAAAGAAACCATTTTCTCCAGGGGAACTGATCAGTTTTAATTCCAGGACATCAGTTATAATCCCAGGAGATCTCCAGGCACCAACCACAGCACAAAATGAGAATATCACATGAGATTATCTACATTATTTTTCTTATATGGCTTTGCAAATGATTTCCTATATTCGTGCTTGCAGATTCAGTTTTGGAAAAGTTCAGTGAATCATCAACTCCTGAACAACATTTTCACATGTACACACGCAAGGCGACTCTTCAAAATTATGTCCTCACATGTATCTCAGGCCATAAAAGTTCAGCCCACTTATAGTAGGCTATTTCATCATCAGCAAATTAAAGCAAAGATCTGTAAGAAGTCAGGGTTTCCTTTTCAAATGTTTAATCTGCTTATGTGCAGAGACTGCAAATTTCAAGATGGACGGTACTAACTGGGAAGTGCTATGAGCTTAGTCAATCCTAAAAGAAATCAACCCTGACTGTTCCCTGGAAGGCCAGATACTGAAGCTGAAGCTCAAATACTTTGGCCACCAAATGAGAAGGGAGCACCCACTGGAGAAGACCCTGATGCTGGGAAAGATTGAAGGTCAAAGAAGAAGGGGACGGCAAAGGATGAGATGGTTAGACAGTGTTATCGCGGCAACAAACATGAAATTAAGCAAACTCTGGAGCACGATGGAAGACTGGAGGGCCAGGCGTGATGTGGTCCATGGGGTCGCGAAGAGTCGGACTCAACTGTGCGACTGAACAACAACAAATGAGCTTAGAATGTTTGGGTTTCATGACGATTGGCAACTGACAGTTTAGAACTGATTGGTCTTTCTTCTAGGAAAGGCATTAACTACGAAGAAAAGAGAAGAAATTCTCTTGAAGGTAGCACCGTTGCCTTTTACAAGGAGGCCCAAGAACCATTGTTTCATTAGATTGCTGTAACTCTAGGTAAATGTCCCCCCCCCTCTATGTTCAATTCCCCTTATGGCCCTCAAGACTGAGGATCTAAAACAATTAGTTATGGATTGCAACAACTTCAAAAAAAAAACCCTCTTGAAATACCTTTACTTGCTGTACCTCTGTTTTTACTTATATATGTTTGTAGTGGTGTTTAACTTCTATTAAATTTAAAAATAATGTATTTTAATTTAATGTAATTTTTTCCTGTGCTAATACTGTGAGATTATTCTGCAGAAAGTAATGAGATGCTCCATGTGTGCAGCAGATAAGTGAAGTGTGCCAGTAAAAGAAGAACTTTCCCTTAAGCACTTCAGACTGGGGGCTTGTGTCAGAGAAATTATACCGCTGAACCGGTCCCACCTGTTGCATTATCATATCCTTACCATTATCGTGAAACCCAACATCATAGTTAGCACTTATAGCTCTGGTTAAGGTACCAAGAAGGCAAAGAAAAAACTTCTGAATTAAACCATGTCTCTGGAGGGTATATGTTAGGGTTGCCGGGTCCTACCTGGCAACCAGTTGGGGGGGGGGATCCTTGGTACTTTTCAGGATCTTCTGCCATGCGCGTTTCGTGCGTGTGGCACAATGACGTTACCCAGAAGTGATGTCATAATGTCGCCGCCGTCAGTGTTTGTGTGAGACGGTCAAGTTTTTGGGCAAAACTTTATGGTTTGTAGCCAATTTTACCATAAAGTTTTGTCCAAAACTAGAGTGTCAGTGACGTGATGATGTCACTTCTGGGTGACATCATCCCATCGCCTTTCAGGGCAATTGGGGCAGGGATTTTCCCCCCACCAGCCAGCTGGTAACCCTAACATATAGACAGTGACATTAGCAAGGTCCTACTGGTCACCTTGCAAGCCAAGAGTCTGGAGAGATGGAGGAACTGTCTTAACTAAGGTTAGCACAGTGCAGACATAACACTTACCCATCATTAGTACAAACCTTGTTTTACAATCCGCTTCAAACTATCACTCCATACCTTGATTGGCAGCCCGTCTGAAACCATGACGTGCCGGCATTCAGATATAATACTTACCCATGATTAAGGAAAACAAACAAAAAATAAGCATTATGTCTGCATTGGGCCAGTTAGTGGGCTCAGCACTGTGGATACCTACAGAATTAACTGTACATGATGGAGTCAACAGCCACTTCTGTCAGACCTGACCAATCCCTTCCCACTTGTGGCTGCTGGAACACAAATCGTGGGGGCTGGGGGGGGGGCAGTCTGAGAACTTGCCCCATACAGCACCTGCCACATTGCTTGTGCTATAGAAACTTTAAACAATGGCAGTGGTGTTCTCCAGGTTGGAAGCAGCCGGCTCTAAATTAACTTGGCACGTTCTCTGCCCAAACAGAAGGGACTGGGCTTTGGCTAATGCATTTCCCTCTTCTCTCTCCCAACTCTAATTTTTATTCCAGACACATCTCTGTGGCACAGTGTCAAGAGAAAAAGAAAGCAAGCCTCAGCTGGACAGCAGCCATTCAGACAAAGATCAATAACGGACATGCAGTACCCTCGGATTTTATTATGGCAGCTGATGGCAGAGGTACCGGCCAGAGCCCCTAGTTTCAGCTCTTCACTGGCTGCCTTCCTTCCTTCTTCATACATTACTATTTTTTCCTGCATAGCAGAAACATGCGTCTGTTGTACAGTGTAAAGGGAATGGCGTTCCTCACCCCCCATTGCAACCATAAACCTAGAAGACCAATCAGTAGGTGAAGAGGGGAGCAATCAGAGCTGCCAACTCCAAACCCAAAGAGAGTGCCTGTGCATTTCAGAAGGCTGCTTGGGAGGGAAAGTAATTGAGCAGATGTGAGTTCTTCTGCCCCTCCCTCAACAGTAACGGCAATCAAAAGATACAGCTGCTAAAACTTCTCCCAGCTATGCTGTCATCAAAGCAGGGGCGTTAGTGGTTGGTGGGGCATGGGGAAATATGGGGGGTGCCCCAGCCATGCCTCCTCCTCCTCTTGCAGCAGCAGAAGCAGCAGCTCTGGCTCCACTGCGACCTCTAGTCCTCCTCTAGTCTTTTCAACTGGAGAGACTCGATTCTGGGCTGCTTTTCTGTGTAAGCTGGCGGGGGGGGGATTTCCAACTCTCTTTTGCATTTTGCAATTTATTTTATTTTTTGCAATTTTATTTTAACTGTTTTGCATTTTTAAAAACCTATTTATTTTTGGCCCATAAAAAATAAAATGTGACTAAAGCTTCCCTGTGTGTGCCCAGGGTCTTTTTGGAAACCCCACGTGCATCTCATATTTTATTTTATTTTATTGCACTTTAAAAAATTCTAGTCCAGGGGGGCAGTGCTCATCCGTGGGGGGCATTGCCCCCAAATGCCACCAGTGGCTATGGGCCTGCATCAAAGGCGCTGGCACACTTTAAAAGAGAAGTGCAGTCTCAGAGCCAGTTTGGTGTAGTGGTTAAGTGTGCGGACTCTAATCTGGGAGAACCAGGTTTGATTCCCCACTCCTACACTTGCAGCTGCTAGATGCCCTTGGGCAAGCCATAATTCTGACAAGAGCTGTCCTTGAAAGAGCAGTTCTTGAAAGAGCTCTCTCAGCCCCACCCACCTCACAGGGTGTCTGTTGTGGGGAGGGGAAGGGAAAGGAGTTTGTAAGCCGCTCTGAGACTCCAAGTGAAGGGCGGGGTATAAATCCAGTCTCTTCTTCTTCGTCGTCTGCATGACCTGAGGTTGTGGATCTAGGCTCAGAAGTGATCTGGGACTGTGTGTACTCACGTTTCTGAGACCTTTGTAGGCAAAGAAAGCAACAGGGGTGCATATCAAATCCTACAATCAGTACCTAGTAGGAAGCCTCTGGATTGGCTGAGCTTGGAAAGTCTTGGCTTATGCCTTTACCTAGTCATATAAGAGAGAGAGAGAGAGAGAGAGAGAGAGAGAGAGAGAGAGAGAGAGAGATATTCCAAGAACAGGTAGCAAGGACCAAGGGCTGGAAAACCTGCTGCATACCAGTTTTGGATTTTAAGCACAGTCCCAGTGCAACCACAATCCACATACCAGGGTCAGCTTGCAAGAAGACTCAAGACCCAGGTGACAGCTGTCAAATTTATTCCTACGCACATGTTAAACAAAATTCCTTAGGTGTTGCATACTTTAAAACCTAGAATCCTATCCTTTTAGAGCATGTGCAGTTTAACAGACACAAAAGCAGCAGCAATCACCATGACTGGAGGCTCCACATGCCTGATTTGTCCTGTCGAAGAAGAAGAAGAAGAAGAAGAGGAGGAGGAGGAGGAGGAGGAGGAGGAGGAGATTGGATTTACGCAGCCTCTCCTCTTGTACTCATGAACACATGAAAAAGCTGTTGACTACTGAGTCAGATGCTTCTCAAGGTCAGTATTGTCTACTCAGACTGGCGGCGGCAGCAGCTCAAGCAGAGGTCTTTCACATCCCCTGCTACCTTACTTAACTGGAGATGTCAGAGACCGATCTTGGGACCTTCTGCATGCAAAGCAGATTGCTCTAACACTGAGCCACGTCTCTTCCCTTCCCTACTCACAGAGGCAAATACACTCTCCTCTTGCAACAGGCTAATCCCACACCTGAAACCGGGACTCATATTTCAGATCATCATACCAGGAATGGTGCCACGGCACCCCCGATAGAGCACAAAGGAACAAGTCCTTTGCTTGCAAGGCAGACAAAAGTACTCCTTCATAAAGAACATATCCAACTTACAGAACTCACAATCACATGATGTTATGATAGTCGCCGACTTAAATAGCTTTCTGTAGAGATCAGAGAAACTCTAACAGAGAGGTTCTATCAGGGTCTTGTTAGCAACAATGAAGCTTTGCTGCGAGCTTCCCAGAAGCACCTGGGTATTCAATGATGGGTATTCAATGATGGACTAGATAGCTTGGTCTAACAAGACAATTTTAACATTCTTGAGAATGTGAAACTGTTTAAAGGAAGTAAGCCCAGCAAACAGACTCCCTTTCCCAGAAGCGCTCCCAGCTGAATTACACTACAACAGCCTTCATGAAGGAATTCTTTAGACAGGACTGGCCATGACAACCTGCACACTTGCTTTCAGCAGAGTAATGACGAAAGAGCTCAAAATCAAAATCCTGATACAGTCTCCCGGAGGGGGTGAATTTCATGTAGGCAGAAAGCATGCGCACACACACACACACACACACACACACACCATTTGAAGCCCATTCTTAGGAAATTTCCCTTTCAGTGCAAGAGGTTCTCACATGCCATGACTCACCCACACAGTCACAAGTTGGGAACTCAGCCTGCGCTCTCTTGGCCGGCGTGTCCAGCAAACTTTTGGTTGGTGTGTCCAGGTACTTCAAGGGAGATTCCAAAAATCCACTGAGAGTAGGTGTGAGTGGCACTTTATCCTTGGTTGGGGTCCCTTCCATGGAAGCAGTGTCTGTGTTTTGGTTTTCATCAGAGTAAAAGCACGTGGTGGATACCACCGTAATAGCACCAGAAGATTCAATTTTTATCTGCTTGGGTGACCGAGCAGCAAAAGGGTTTTCAAAAGGCTGCTCACCACCCTGCAAGAGGGAGAACATTTTGTGACCCGCATTGGGAGTGCCCATCAAAGGCGGTGTGCAATCATTAGCAGCCGAAGGTTGGAGAGCTGAATCCAAGCCCCCAGGAGGCTCTGGAGAGCGGCTCAGAGAAGACAAGGGATGTGGGGGGGAAGGAGGCTGGGCTGGCAACGACCCATCAGGAAGCAGAACTGGAGCTGTAAGCTCGGAATTCTGCAAGCTGAAATTTTCTCCAAATTCGGCCTCAAACTGTTTGATCAGTTCCTCCAACTTGTCATCCACCGTGATGGGATTGTGGGCAAACAGAGGATGATCTGTCGAGTTCATTGGCCTGTGGAAAGCTTCCTCGTGCCCATTGCTGCAAGCACCTGTGGATGAGCACGGGGCAAAGCCTGGCACAGGAGAGCTGAGGGAGTTAGAACTGCATGCAGCATTCTCTGGGTAGTAGCAGTGGCTCTCCTCCTGGCTGGGATGGCACATTTCCTGAGAGTTGGGAGCCGGACTTCTGTTTTCAAGTAGCTTCTGCAATGGAGACAGTTCCCCGGGGCTGGATGTAAACGGAGCAGGAGACAAGAGCTTGGTTGGGGTCGCAGAGAGCAGCTGCTCGGGTTGCATCTCTTTGCTTAGGCGCTCTGGAGTGGCAGCTGAGCGGAACCCTTCCAAGCTGATCTGTCTCACCGGCAGGAAGAGGGGCAGAGAGTCCTTCTGCTTGGATTTTTTGATCTGGACCTGTTTGCGGACTGGTTTGACCTGAGCACCTTTTTCCGTCGGGATCTTCTTCTTCCTCTCCTTGGGGGACTTCTCTGCTGATTTCTGAGGCTGGGCCTGTGACTTGGGAGCCCACCAGCTCGGCAGCTGCTCCTGAGGGCCTCCCTGAGGCAGGTTCTGGTCAAGGAAGAGGCTACGCTTGTGGTGGAGATGCTGCTGTAGAACCTTCTGAGTCTTCTTATGGAAGTTTGTCTCTTGCAGAAGCTGGGATAACTGCTGGCTGGAGCAAGCCGTCTTGTGGTAACTAGGGTTTTCTTCATTCTGGGCTAGCTGCTCCTGCTTTGCTTTGATGGCTTTCACTTTGCCAGGCATCACGTCAGGTCGTTTGAACACTGTTTTGATGCAGTTACCGGCGGTGCCTAAAAGCTGCTCCAGTTCGGCCATGGGATCGCTTGCCAAGGAAGGTGGGGGTGGGTTGGAGTTCAGGCCCCAGAGGTTGCTTTTGAGCTTGCTTTCTTCACTCCACTGCTCAGGGAAGTCTGCTTTTTGCGGGGTGGAGGTGCAGTTGGGGAACAGACCTGAAGTGTCCAAGTGGCCGTTGTTGCGATCAAGGCAATAGGGAGCCGTCTCCTGAGCACCTTTTGTACCCTGCTGCCAGGAGGAGGAAGCCAACGATGCGGGAGCCTGGAGCAGGCTGTGGCTGGAATATGCTTTCGAGGCCTGGCTCTGGTACAGCTCGGCACTGGACACAGATAGCACCGAATTAGGGATGTGTGCCGGGAAGGCGGAAGGCTGGACCAGCTGTTCCTTGGAGGTGAAAGCCATGGCTGGCAGAGGGCTCTGGGGAGGGGCCGGAGCCTCTTGGGCTGCCTCAGGAAGAACTGATGATAGCTGTGTGAGGGCTTCAATGGCAATGGCTGTCTGGAGACTGATGTTCTTCTCCTTAGCGATACTCAGTGCACTTTGGGAAAAGGGGAGGGCCTCTGAGGGACACAGAGTTGTCTTCTCATCTGCGGCGGGCACCTGCTTTTGATTAGCACCATTGTCTAAGGGAGGTTCAGAAGCTTGGTTGAGAAGCTGGGGGGTACAACTCTGGTCTTCGCCAGTGGCTGATTTGATCTTCTTCTCCAGCCATTCCAGGTAGTCCGGGCACTCGGGTCCGTCACAGTTGCAATTGGGCGGCTTCATACCGTGTTTTGCCAGAGCGAGGGCGGCCTTCAGAGCATTCAGATCTTCAATGTCAGGGTAGTTGTTAGGAGGAGGTATGGCCAAGCCATCCCCTGACCCACTTTGATTCATCTCAGCATTAAACTTCTCATACAGCTGCATGCTCAGTAAAGAAGGGGAAGCCGAGGGCACCATCCCATGTGAAGACATGGCAGCTTCAGCTGCTGCGGAGAAAGCCACCAGGTTCTGAGCATCCTCCAGGTTGGCATTGGTGGAATCACCCTGGCTAAGGGCAGCTGGCATGCCCTCCCAGTTGGCTTTTTGCTCAGTGTGTGGGCGGCCAAGCCACGTACCTGTTTCCATGATCATAGCCCCTCGCCCAGTCATTTGCTCCCTCCCACCATTTGCCAGGCCAGGCCCATTGCCCTCATTCAGCCTTCTTTCTTCAACATGGTTAAATGGCCCTTCTTCCATTTGGCCTGTTTTGGGTCCATCAACTGAGCTGCCCTCCGAACCAGTCTGAAAAGAGAGAAGAAAAATAGAAACAAATGAGTTCCAAAGTGGTAGCCGTGTTCACTTCTTGCAATAATAAGTACAACAAACAAAGAGCACTTTAAAGATGAACAAACTGATTATGGCCCAAGCTTTTGTGAAGTGAGCATAGATTCCTTTACTTCTTGGTACACTTTACCTTTCTTAGAAAGAATGGCATTGATCGAAATGGCTTGTTTTAGGAAACATTGGTCCTGATATTCCAGAGGGCAGCTCTCCCACCCTATTGTGGGCAAAAAAACCCAAAGAGTCCTGAAGACCTTTAAACACTAAGATGGTGCTGGAATTGCCTGTCGGACTCCTGTTTGTAATTTCTTAGTCATGATCACTGTGGGATAACTTTTGGCAACTACAGACTACAATATCAGAGTTGTTCTTAGGGCTCTTTAGCTTGGAGAAACAACGGCTGAGGGGTGACATGATTGAGGTTTATAAGATTATGCATGGGATAGAGCAGGTAAGGAAAGAGGTACTTTTCTCCCTTTCTCACAATACAAGAACTCATGGGCACTCAATGAAATTGCTGAGCGGTCGGGTTAGAATGGATAAAAGGAAGTACTTCTTCACCCAAAGAGTGATTAACACATGGAATTCACTGCCACAGGAAGTGGTGGCGGCTACAAACGTGGATGGCTTCAAAAGGGAATTAGATAAGCATATGGAGCTAGGTTAGATAGGGCGACCATATATATGACTGGGTTGCTATAGGAACGCTGACATAGGTGTGAATGGAATTTTGGGGTTTCACCTATATGTTGCTTTTTCCCACCTTTGCAAATCAGTCCTAACAAAGAGTTTGAACCCATAGCATCTCACATCTCTAATAAAGCATTTCACTGCCAAAGTGTGTGTGGAGAGTGTTTTGACTGGGAACCTGACAGTATGTTTATTATGTGCTGTTTGGGGTGGAACTCTTCAGCTTGCCAGCTAGGGAAAAAGGCAGCTAATAAACTTTTTAAAATAAATAAACACACAAAAATAGGATGAAGGCAGTACTACAAAGAAGTGGCCAAAAACTTGTCATCCAGAGAGAAGTCCCCCATGTAGTTTTTATACTCTGGGAAAGACCACTGCTTCACATACAGCTCAGTCTATAGCAGGTATGCAGTCCCTTATATATTCTTGCTTTATAAAAATTACATCTATTTGCAAGCAGAACAAGATCTTGTCCATTTGTTCTACTAAAATATTTTTAGCAGATCATAAAGCACCTCCTCAGGAAGAGTCAATGGATGCTACATTTCCCTCCACAAGAGGCCTAACCCATTTACCCTGGTTCTGCCCCATTACATTCGCTTCCCCAGACTCTTGCCTATAGTTGGCATTCTGTAACCTGCTCTTGGGGACGACACCACTTTTGTCCCTTGGGCCACTTCTTTCATCTCACCCCACTCTCCACCAATCAGGCACCCAGCCCATAGATTAAGAACATAAGAACATAAGAGACGCCTATGTTGGATCAGGCCAAAGGCCCATCCAGTCCAACACTCTGGGTCACACAGTGGCCAGAAATACCAGTGCCATCAGGAGGTCCAGCAGGGGGGCCAGGACATTAGAAGCCCTCCCATTGTTGACCCCCCCCAAGCACCAAGAAGACAGAGCATCACTTGCCCGAGAGCCCCTAGCTATACCTTGTGGCTAATAGCCACCGATGGACCTCTGCTCCATATGCTTATCCAATTCCCTTTTGAAGCCGTCCATGCTTGTAGCACCCACCCCCTCCTGTGGCAGTGAATTCCATGTGTTAATCACTCTTTGGGTGAAGACGTACTTCCTTTTATCCGTTCTAACCCGACCGCTCTGCAGTTTCATGGAGTGCCCACGAGTTCTTGTATTGTGAGAAAGGGAGAAAAGTACCTCTTTCTCTACCTGCTCTTTCCCATGCATAATCTTATAAACCTCGATCATGTCACCCCTCAGTCGTCGTTTCTCCAAGCTAAAGAGCCCTAAGCGCTTTAACCTGTCCTCATAGGGAAAGTGTTCCAACCCTTTTATCATTCGGGTTGCCCTTTTCTGCACTTTTTCCAAAGCTATAATATCCTTTTTAAGGTGTGGTGCCCAGAACTGCACACAGTATTCCAAATGAGGTCTCACCATTGATTTATATAGTTATCAGGCAAGTCTGCCATGCAAGGACTGCATGAATGAACTTAGATGTACTCAAATAGCCAATACTCTGTATCCACATAATACGTCGGCGTTCAAAGCACTCTGCATACGTCACCTCAACAGTCCTTACAACAACTAATTAAGGTTGGCCGGTGTTTACCTTCCCCACATTGCAGATGGGCTCTAACAGAAAAAGTATGTTACCTAAAGTCATCTTACTGCATTAACGGCAGCAGTGAGATCTGAACCAGGAACTTCAGACTTTGCAGAGCCGACTGTACCATGAGACAGGGTGAAGGAGGCGCCTCTAACAACAGAATATGGAGCATTACGAAAAAGCAAATCATTGCCATTTGTTTTGTTCACTATTTGTACTGCTAAGGGGGAGAGCCCTTTGGATTCTCTGCCTCAGGCATCAATGTTTCTTAAGCTGCCCCTGGTTTCTTAGCTACATCAGCTCGTACCTCCCAAGCAGCAAAACAGAAACAAAGCAGCAACCCTTGCCAAGGCTTACAGTCTCTAAATGTTATCCAGTCAGGGAATACCTGTAATGCCCTGGTCCACCAGAATGTGCAGCCACTCCTACAAGTGGCAACGCTAGCACCCATGATGCACCTGGGAATGCCTACAAGCCTCCTTGGGAAGGAGGCCAGGCTGACTCCCAGACAGCTGGTGGATCCCCTGACCGACTTGGATGAGCTACAAGAAGTGCCAGACCCATCTTATCTGCTCTCTCAACCTTGGCAAGAGCTCATGCAGAGAGAGAGCGGGTGTCTGTAAGTCTATTTGTACAGAGGAGGAAGTCACTGCCTCACAGCAAGCATGCAGACAGTGGCAAAAAAACCCACCCCACTTTCTCTCCAGAAACACTTGCTGGACTCTCCTAGTCTGACGGGGATTCAGTGGCGACTTGCTTTAATAGGCATCTGAGCTACAACAGCAGGAAATACATTAGAATCTTCCTGGCATGATACCGAAGTATTTCCTGGATGGAACATTCTCTCAGGTACACTGATCTACTGTTGTGCAGTGGTTACAGAGTCAGACTAGGATCTAGGAGACTCAGGTCTGAACTCCCACTCTGCCATGGCAGCTTGCTGGGCGACTTTGTGCCAGTCTCACACTCAGCCTTACCTACCTCACAGGGTTGTTGTGAGGATAGAATGGAGGGGAAGAGAATGATGTAAATTACTTTGGTCACAATTGGGGAGAGAGTATAAATGAAGTAAGCAAAATAAAATAAATCCAACCCACCCAACACTCTCCAGCCAGTTCTCTTAAGGCATTTCCCCACGAAGCCCCACATAACATTGTCCCTCCGTTTTGCAGGGCAGCCTCATATGTCCGGTTCAGCACTAAATCACCAACCAGCAGTGCAGGAAACGACTGCCTGGATGCAGCCCAACTGTGCAGCTCTGAAGATCCTCCCATTTCCCCTGCTCCAAATTTCCCACATAAATATGTACACAAAAAGAAGCTTCACATGACCTCTTCCAACCCCACTCCCTGAGGCATTATGACTAAAGTAGGGGCCAAATTTAATCCCTTTTTATTTGACTGACTGATATTTCAATTTATATACTGCTTTTCTGCTATGAAAAGTTCCTGAAAGACAACAAAACTGTATCATAACACATTTAAAATTAGTCATTGTAACAGAATTCTTAAAACTAATAAAATCTAAAACTAAAAGCAGCAACACAAACTGAGTTGAGCAGAAAGGCTGGTTTTCACCACCTAAAGGTGTTAGTGGCTCTCTTGGGACAGAGTTCCAAAATACTTGTGCCAGCACTAAGGCGACATCTACATTCTCAATTCCCCAGTCATGCACACTGGCAACAGGGTGTGTCCACATGGGAGTTTTGTTCACACTTTCATCAGCTGCCATTTCCCTTGCAATTTCTTCCCTACTGTGCCACTGGAGACCTTTTTTTAAGGTCTCTTTTAAAAAATTGCTTAATTGCTATGGCGATAGAGCCCAATAATGTTATGATGATCTATTGCCACAATTTACTAGTTCCTCTGAATTCCCAGGTTTCATAAGAAAAGGGGCACACACTTTTCTCTCTCTTTTTTACAACAAAAAGAGCTAGATAAATACTTTTTTTAAAAAAAAAATGAAAGCTGAAAATTCAGAGGAAAGTAGATTGTGGCAATAGATCATTACATAGGTTACTGCATTGTAGCAAAATAGCAATGACTGATTTAAAAAACACATTCAAAAAGTCTTCCAGTGGAGCAGCTGGAAAAATGGCTGCCATTAGGTGCTGACCAAAGAAAAATGGCACGGATGTGAGCAGGACCTTCTAAAATTCATAGCTTCCTATTCAAATGGTTTGTTGACACAATTGAACTACATTGTTTCTGGAAAGATTGTATCAAACCAGGTTTGAGGAAGAACACAACAAGGACAGAAAGCCCAGAAAGTGGATATGCCACAATAAATAAATAAATAAACCCCGGCTTAGACATCAAGGCATCTCTTTGGATAGGGCTCTACTGGTAGCAGGAGCTCCTTTGCATATTAGGCCACGCCCCCTAGTGTAGCCAATCCTCCAAGAGCTTACAGAGATCTTCTTACTGGGGCCACTGTAAGCTCTTGGAGGATTGGCTACACTAGGGGTGTGTGGCCTAATATGCAAAGGAGCTCCTGCTACCAGTAGAGCCCTGAGCAGCCTAAGGAAGTGCCACTCAAAGACAATCTCCCAGCTGACAGTGGCGGCTGTTGCAGCAATGGCTCTCAACTGACAGTTGGGATAGCAGGAGACATACATACAAGAGGAGACAAACCCTTCCAGTCCCAGGATGGTTAGGTGAACAGGGCAGCAGAACCTAAGACAGTATGCTCCTGGCCACTAAGTCACGTGAATGTCTAAAAGCAACAACTGGTCCTGAAGCATGCCCAAGCTGTGAAATAAATTCTTGGGGAGTATGGCACTGTCCAGAACAGGCATACCCCCAATATCCCTGCCTCCTCCTGTAGTCACCATTTTTAAAGAGGGCTTTAAAAAACAAAACAAAACATAGGATTTCCTAGACTGGTAGGATTAAAATTATATAGTAATCTATTGCCATGATCTACTGATTCCCAGCTTTCATTTATTTTTAAAAGGGCATTTTCATTTTAGATAGTTGTAGGGGAAATACACAGCCTTTACGTTTGTCATTATAACTCCGCAAAGAAAGTGGTCGCTTACGATTTACTTTGTAAAAAAGAAAGCTAGTACCCTGTTTCCCCGAAAATAAGACCTACCCCAAAAATAAGCCCTAGCAGGATTTCTATGCATTTGTGGTATAAGCCCTAGTGTGTCTTCTTGAGAAAAAATAAATATAAGACAGTGTCTTATTTTCAGGGAAACATGGTAGATGATGGCAGAGGATTGTTATAATGTTGTGCCACTATACTGATTCAGCAATTCCCAATTTTTCTCCTCCAAAAGCCCAAGAAAAGCCCCCCAGGGTAGGGGAGGAAGTGGTGATCACAGGGACTGGGGCAAAGAAAATGCCACCATTGTAGCTGGGATCTGTATTAATGCATCCACATGACATCCAAAGGCGCTTTGTTGTGATCTTTCCCAAAAGATCAAACCAAGCTAGGTTTGGGAAAGGTCTCACAGTGAAGATGGGGAAAAATTGAAGCAGGACAAACAGAGGATTGCATCACGTGGATACTCCCAAAGACAGTGCTGCTGTAAGGAAGCCAAGAGGGAACAAAACATTCATGTGGAAATAGCCAGAGTTGCATACGATCTGAGAGGTGTATTCAGGCATATTCTGTGATATGGCAAGGGGATCCATGCCTCAACTACACGATGCTGGCTCACCAGAACCTCTGCAAATGCTGCCGCCCCAAGTGAACAATCGGATGACTTGTGTGGTCAGGCCAGCCTTGCAAAGAAACAGGACTTCTCAAAAGAAAATAACTCCTGTGCAATTCCTGTTCCAGAATGCTAAATGCTACCTCAGTTAAGAGATTGATGTTTGGGTCTCCCCTAGAACAGCCAGCAAAAAAAGCAATTTTGTCAGCATGCCTGCAGGGTGAGAAAATGGCAGCTTCCTTCTATTAAATGCATACTGTACTCTAGTGTAAGCTATACAAGTAGTATAGCTTACTAAGACATCAGAAAACCATTCCATCAGAAATGGGGCTCTCTGGTGGGGCCCAGGAGAAACTCTGCCCTTGCCCAGTGCTGTGACTTCAAAGGGCAGACATGAGATACAAAACTTTATTTTCAAAAGGAAACAAAAATACAGCCAAACAATTGTACTTTTCCTTCCCAAGTTAGAAATGATGTGTGTCTGAGGGAAACTATCTAAAGTTGAAAAAAATGTTTCAAATCCGAGGAGCCAGCATAAAAGCCAGGGAGCCAGGGCTGAAGGTACACTGCAAAATGTCCCAGGTTCATATGGAGCAACCATCAGTTACATTTTTATCCCATATTTCTTCCAAGGAGCTCCAAGGATGGCATACATTCTTCATTCCTCCACTTTCTCCTTAACTCACCCCTGTGAGGCTGAGAAAAAGGGAATGGCCTGAGGTCACCCCGTAAGGTTCATGGCTGAGTAGGAGTGAGAACTTGGACTTCCCCAGTCCTAGCCCAGCGTTCTAGTTGCTACACGACACCGACTGTTATGCTGACTTACCTTACAGGGTTGCTGTTGTATATCAATTTTAGCTGTAGTTTCAGCTATCTGAAAACTTTTTTTTATCACAAAATGATGCAGACTTTTTGGGGGAGGAAGGAGGATTGTGTAACTTATTTCTAATGATGTCTGAAGGACCACAAAAGAGCACTTGTACAATGTTACAGAAATCACAAATGGTGCACTAGCTGGTGTCAGGGAGAGATGCATCTCACTACTGATCAATTATTGTAGAGGAAAGCCATACATACATACATACATACATACATACATACATACATACATGCACATACACACACAAGTGCACGTGAATGCATGCACACACCATCTTCTCCATGAGTTTGACACTTGATATGAAGAAGGTAAGGCCCTCATCCTGACCTCATGTTGGGCTTTGGAAACCATCTGGAGACTGGGCCAGTCCCTGGTGACCATAAATTCTGACTCACCATCAAAGTCCCCTGCAAGGATATTACTTGGTCCAAATCATATCTATATTAGATGTTTCTGGTATGCCACACAGAGAAATCAATACTGTCTTAAGCAAGAGCAGAAACTTCCCTAAAATCTACCAAAAGAGGCATCTTCCAAGTATATTGCCACAAGACCTGAATCAAGGGCAAAGTGCACACAAGAACACCAATCTGCACATTGATCTCTGCATATATGGAGGATTCCATGTTGGGAACCCCCCTGTATACAAAGCAGGGGGTTCCCTGTTGAAAATACAAAGGATTAGTACTCAAGGCACAGAAGACAACCCAGCCCCTGGCGCAGAGAAAGTTCCACATATGTAAAGAAGCCTAGTAGACCCATGCTATATGAAACTTGGGTTTTTGCAGAGGAGTTATGCTTATAAATAGTGCAACTTCATATGGAAGAAACCCTCAAAACAGTAAATCAAAATTGTCCCTGGAAGGCCATGCTGAAAGAGAACAGGAGAGGAAGGAAAAGACAGCATTTTAGCACTAATATATATTCAGCTTGTGTTAAAATTGCAAGCTGGAGTCCAAACCTGGTAAAAAAAATGGGGGAAAATTCTAAAGCCTTAGAACTATACTTTTACTTGGGCTGGCCAGCTTCCAAAATGATGATTATAAACACAGTGTCTTTTATACCTCAATAGTAATTTTTCTTGGGCTTTTTGCACGCAAAGCTTATCAAATAGAATCTTTTGTTCAGTAAATTTTGGACATCCATGGTTTTCCCCAATCGGATTCTTTGTTCCTTCCCAGCATTGCAGAGCAAGACCTACTGGAGGCTTTTGTGCATTCATCTCCTTCCCTGACACACTCCCAGCCCCCTCAAAAACTCCACAATCAGCAAAAACCCCTTTGGTTTCCTCTTCTTAACTGCATCCAAAAATCCACTGGGACAGCATGTGCATCCCAGAGAAAGAATTATGCATGCCCTTCCTTTGCCTAATTGATCATGGAGAAATCAATAACCCACAGACAAAGTCATCCTCATTTGATAAAATAAAACCCCTCCATTCTAGGCCATTGTTCATTGTGAAAAAGAATTCTTGATCAATCACAGAGGAAAATAATACAAGGAAAAAATTAAGTGAAAAAGCCATCCGTGTGTGTCGTCCCCCCCCCCAATGCTCCACATTCTTTTTTCGTTTTTTTTTTTTTTAAGAGCTGCCAACTTTAAAAAAGAAGGAAAAACCCCTTGAGGATTTTGGCAAAGAATCCACATCCAACAAATCTACTTCAAAAAGTTAGCAACCATCTGTGGTTTAATGTCATTATGGGAAAACTCCATTGTATAAATGCAAGAGAATTTTTCTTTTCTAAAAATGACAGGGTAACATTCACACACACCAGAATGCCTGCCTTTCTTCTCTCATACTCTGCATTGTTTAGGCACAATTAACTCTCTGGGTTTAGAACTGTTATCTGCAGACATTCTTGCCCCAACACTTCATACAGTGATCCCATGCCACACTGAAGACACTGCAAGCAAAAAATGTTGACAGAGGCATTTAAAGGTTCACATTTCACTGTTTCCAAAGTGGACTCTGCCTCTCCCAACAGTGCCTCAATTTTCTTCACCAGTTCTGCCACAGAACTACAAATCCTGTTCGTTACTGCCTTACACACTGGGTTTTTGGGAACTCCATTTACAGGAGAGAAACCCATCCTGTTTGCTCAAGGCAGCAACATTTGGCTAGCTGCCCCGTGTGCTGCACAGCCCAGTCAATAGCTTCTCTAGCAGCACAAAGAAAGAGACAGACAGACATCTTGGGAAAGTGCAGGCAAGGAAGAGGAAGGGGGGGGGGGAGCATAGCACACAGTCACACTTACACTTGCAGAGTCTGCCAAGAAAAGACCAAACCCGGAGAAGCAGAAGAAAAGGGAAGCATGGAGGAATCCAGAGGAAAACACCGATTCACCACAACCAAGGACAGACCTCAGAGGAGGCAAAGCTGCTCCAGTTCTTCAGCCTACACAGACCTCCCCCTCCCCTCTCCGAACAGCTGTGGGGGCCATTATCCCTCTTGAACATTGCACGTACATCGCCAGGATGGCTGCAGTACTGCACAGAGGACTGGATTGCTGCAGGAAGCAGGAAGGCACTTTCCCCTCTCAAAACCGGGGAGGGGGGGAGCCACACCCCAGGAGGTTCAGGGCAGGAAGGCCTTCATCTTTTTAAAAGTCAGGGGGGGAGGAATAAGACAAGGGTTTTTTTTAAATTATTTTTTAAATATCTAAATCTATGAGAAAGAAAGAAAAAAAATGCAACAAGCAAATATATGAAAAGCCATCCAATCCTAACAGCAGTGTATTTGCAAACACTGTTTTTCTGCCACAGACTTTTAACAATACTACCTCGGATGACCTGCCTGACCATTCTATTCGAGGCACCGGTTGCCCTCACCGCAACTGAAATGTGGTAACAAGACACCGGCCGATTACATTTCGTTCTCCCTTTCCCTGGCTCACTCTTTTTAAGGCAGGCGAGCATCATTTCATAATGCGAACCTCCTCCCAAGGTGAGCCCAGGGCCGCACCAAGGAGCGATGCAGAAGTACAAACGCTGCCATAATTCCCTCCTTCTCTTTCATTCTCTCTCTCTCTCTCTCTCCTCCTCCACTATAATTTGGAAATCTTTGGGTTGTGGAAACGCTCTACCAAAACGCCTACACGGTTATACCTCCAATCACATATCGTGGACATGGAGTCCCGAGCCATGTGACTTCAGACGCAGTTGCTGACACTCCTGGCGGGAAAAGTCAAAGTACGCCAAGTTACAGCAAGGGGCGAATCATGAATTGTCAGGAGACCGGAGCTTAACATCTCCCCACTACAGCCAGTTAGCTGCCACTGTATCAAGCAGCCCAGTTGTTACCCATCCAAGGACGCACACGCTATTAGCCTCCACTTCAAGGCTGCTATCGGATATACAAATACTAATGACTGAAGCCGGCGTACTTCGGAGATATGCTGGCTGCTGCTGGAAATTCCTCCTCACCCAAATTCAAGCCTGAATTTGAAAAAGTGATGGATTTGTGTATCCCCCTACCAACCCAGCCAGCATTCTGCCCCACAGGCTGCTGGGTTTGTTCTGCTGGAATTCTGGCCTGTTTATCCTCATCCCCCATATTTTGGCAATTAGGTGGAAAATACACTTTTGAGTTTTCTAGTAATCAAAATTTGGCTTCTGTGCTACTAGTGTGGGAGTACCTTAAACAGACTTTCAGGTCAACTTTTAAAAGGGCAATTACACCCATGGGTGGGGAAGGAGAAGAGAAAGAGTTTAACTCTTCAATCTCCACAAGGTTTTACTAATGCATCCCTCTCCCCCAAGTGTGCACTTAGCAACTCTATAAAGAGTGTAGGCAGACAGGCTCAGTCTTTGTCCATATTTATTCCCTTTAAAAGGGTAACGACAGTATGGGAGATCAGTTTTGATTAGCAAAACCATGCAGGGGTAAAAGGTTAAATCCCTTCTCTATCAAGACCCCTGCACAGTTGCAATTGCCTTTAATATTTGATCTGATCCTTTTAATTCTCTGGTTGGAAAGAGAGAAACAATAATGTCCTGTTGTCAGATTTTTCTTGAAATTCAGAAATCTTGGACAACATATTAACCAAATTTTGGAATTTTAGATGATCAGGCAAAATCTTGACAATTTCAGATCTCCCAACAGGTCCAAACATATTAATAGAGATAGGTTACTAAAAATATTTCTATCTCACTTTTCTATATTAAGTATCCAAGGGCAGCTAACAAAATAAAATAATCTATACACATTATAGCTGTGCACAGAGGCAGATATTTAAATGATTCTTTCAAGTGTCTGCAGATATGGGGAGGTGTCCCTGCCTGCAGTAGCTCTTTTATCCTAAGCCTCTAGTACCATGCCCCTTTTCTTTCCCTGATGTAAAAAAAGCAGCTGCCATAGCTACTCACCACTACCATTTTTATGTACACATACATGCATGCAGATATAAGAAAATGCCAGCAAGCATTCATAAGACTGCATGAACTCTCTAGTTCTGTTTCTAAAAGTGGCCAGCAAACATTTTTCCAGAAGTTCACACCTAGGGTACGGAGATCATAATGGGAACAAATAAAATGGAGACCATCTGATCTATGTATTTCATTTCTATCCTGCCCTTCCGCTAAGAAGCTCCATACCTGGCTTGTTCTCAAATCCACCCTGTAAGGTAAGCTAGGCTGAGAGACAGCAAATAGCCCCCTGTCACTTACAGTGCAGTCCTAAGTAGAGTTACCTCCTTCTAAGCTGATCGCCTTCAATGGACTTAGTATGGTGTAACTCTGCTTAGTATTGTACTGCTATTGAATTTTTGGAGCTGAGATCTGAATATGCATCTTTCCAGTCATAGTTTGATATGCTAACCACTAAACCATTCAGAGGTAGACTGCCTCTAGATATGGATGTTCTACTTAATCATGGCTACTAATCACCAACAGACAGTTGTCTGATCACCAGCAAAACAACTGCATGTAAAACAATTGTTTTACCTAAACAAAGATAATTAAACTACTCAAACTATTCTATGCAAATTAATTTTATATCACATGTAATTACATATATAATTCATAAATACAAATTCCAAAGCTATTCATATACCAACAATATGAAAATTCAAATCCTCAAATCTCAAAACAGGATACCACTGAAACCAAAACTCAGGTATATTCTTCCAAAATACTTATTCAAGGCTTTCTCCTGGTTTGTAACTGCTCTAGCTGTTTTGAGAAAGTGGTTCCTACTTGAAAAAGCCTTGCCAGATGAAACGTGGAACAACATTGCTAGCATACCCATAGGAGGACTTCATTGGGACAACCGTTTTTGGATATCAGTGTTGTGGCTAGGTTGTCTAAGTTTCAACTTGGAATGTGGTTTCTGTTTCTGAAAATTGAAGACACTCGAGCACCTGTTCACCTTGAAAAGATTTACTAAATGTCTTAGTCATGCACATCACAGTGTTTGCTTGATTGGTGTATTTCCTATATGGATAACTGTGATCCCTTCTTGGTTTATTCTAACATTAAAATGGCGGCTGAGCCATATGGACCTTCTGTGAACCACCAAACTTAAGAATCATTTGGGATCGATCCATTTGGAGGAAGAGTGCAATCCACACAGGACAGGCTTTAAAAAACTGCCAAGATCATGACCAGTGTGCAGGATCAAATTAGAGAATCACAAAGAGAAAACCACACAAATTGCAAGGAAGGGCAGGAAATCTGTATTATTATGCAGCTGCACTAGAGCATCAGCGAAAATACGCCCACAATTTTTTTTTCAATTTAGTGACACAAGACTAAAAAAGCTCTCCAAAGCTTTTGCCAGAGAAGGTAAAGGTAAAGGTTCCCTTGCTCGAAAGCCAGTCGAATCCGACTCTAGGGTTGCGGTGCTCATCTCCATTTCAAAGCCGAAGAGCCAGCGCTGTTCGAAGACATTTCCGTGGTCATGTGGCCGGCATGACTAAACACCAAGGCGCACAGAACGCTGTTCCCTCCCCACCGAAGTGGTCCCTATTTATCTACTTGCAATTTCTTGCTTTCGAACTGCTAGGTTGGCAGGAGCTGGAACTCGAGATGGGAGCTCACTCCATCATGCGGCACCCGGGTCTCAAACTGCTGAACTACTGACCTTCCACAGCCTGCAGTTCAGCGTCTTAACCACTTGAGCCACCGCAGCCAGAGAACTCCTCCCCCATACAAATTGCAGCCCTGTGCAAAGCATGCTGGAGTTGCAGCCAACTTTGCACAATCATGCATGCGTGCACACACACGTTGCCAACAATCACAGCTTGCAATGCCAGCATCAGTGGGTTCTACCATGCATTCTGTACACTCAACATGTTCCCCCATATTATGAGAACGTTTTTCACAGTGGCTGATAACACAGCAGAGAATCCCCTAGTGCTCAGGAATATTCAAAATGGGGCTTCACAGTTGCTTGTCAGTTTCAGAAAAAGTCTGGTCAGCTTCAGCAGTGGGTTCCCCCCCTTTGCCTATGTTCCCTTCCATTCCCTTTAATTCAACAAACTAACAATAAGGCTGTGGTCACACGGCAAGCTTATCCCAATTTGTTCCCACAATACATTTGATCAGAAATATTTTTTTTCTGCATTGGGATGTTCACACATCCCTCCCCCAACTGCTTGCATTGCGCGATGAAGCTCCGGGCATCATCCAGATAGCTGCGCTGCCCAAGCAGCGGTGGTGGAGAGCAGGGCACTCTGTGCAGGCTCAGAAACATTCTCACCCTAGGCTCGCAGCTGAAAGCAAGCCTTGAGGGAGCATCACAGCCACCCAGGACCTCCCCCCCGCCTCTGCTGCCCCCCCCCCCTCTTGCTGCCCCCCCCCCCGGGCTGCTTCTAGTGCTGCAAACCCAGCTGGGTCTGGGGAAGCGCATGGCTGAGTCTCGCGGGCAACCAGCGGCCACAGACATGGTCGCCTTTGAGGAGGGGCGAGTCAGATCAGGACCTCCAAGCGAGGCTCTTCTCCCTGCTGCCAAGTCCTCCGGCATGGCTTCTCATCTCCCTGGCTGCCGGGATGACACATTGCTTCCCGGGCTGCCCTCCCTCCGTTGCCAGGGTTCAGCGGAGGAACTTAGGCTGCCGGCATTATTTATGTGCAGTCCTGCACAGCCCAGCCAGTGGCAGGTTTTAATCACCAGCCCCAGAGAGAGCAGGAGAGGGACTCTCCTCCCCACCCCAGCCCCCTTTAACGGGGCAGCAGCAGGTTTCCCCCCCAGAGCCGCGAACAAAATTACCCGGCCACATACAGCCAAGCGCTTTAAGGTTTATACATTACATTGCTCTTGCGCACGACAGTGGCAGCTTGGCAAAAAAAACATGCGCAAAGGACGGCCTTCCCCCGCGGTAACTGGGGGGGGGGAGACAAATGACGGTTCCCTCTTGGCGTTTGGGGAGGGAGGAGTACAACCTGGTGGCAATAAAAGAGGAGCTCTTCAGCACATGCATTGAGTGCGTTCCTTAGAGCTTCACCTTGCAGCTGGACTGGGCGGGGGGGGGGGGGGGGGGGGCAGCAGTAGACACTGGAGTGGACCTGGCAGAGAAGGAAGCCAGTTGGCAAGAGGCGGCTTGCTGGAAACCAAGAAATCCAGGGACCGATGGGGGGGGGGGCCCAGGAGAGAGGAAGAAGTCTATGTGCGCTTGAACATTCATGCAATTAACGTATTCAGTGCAGGATTGCTCATGCGCTCAAAGGAGGAAGCTGGGAGGGGGGGAAAACTTCATCGCGCAAAGGATGGTCAGACAACCTAATCACAATCATTGCGTGAGAGATGGCTGTCCAGATCAGTGAAATCGCGGATTCAAAGTGCAAATATCCAGAAAGTACTTGATTTTCACGGTGTCAGAAAACTTGCTAGGGAACTGGGAGGATTGCGTGACTGAGCCCACTTTGGTGCGGGAGGCAGATGCGGCGTCTGATCAGCAATTTTAAACGTGAGGGAGAACAGTGGTGAAACCCGATCCAAATAACCGTGTGACCACAGCCTACAATGCATGCGCAAAACCTGAGCCACAATGATTTAAATGGAAGGTGCTTGCTGGATGCTACTGTGCAGCTGTGGTAGGGCAATTGTGTAATTGTTTTTTAAAACTTTGGATGTCACCCCACCACACACATCACAAGTGATGTTCCATCCTGATTCAAAAAAGTACATTTTTAAAAATTGTAGCTGCAGAATGAATACACCAGAGGAAAAAGAATGGTGTGTAAGGTGGGCACAGAATCCACAGTCAAGACTAAAGCCTTATTGCTCTGAAAATCTGCAGTAAAATGTGTGTGTGTATTGGGCCCAGGAAGCTTCCAGCTGGAAGGCAGCTAGAACATCACTGGTGGAAGTGTCATGTCAAATCAGACAGAGCACACCACAGAACCCATAGAATATTTCCGCACGTGCAACAGTGGAAGCACCAAAATTATTCTTCACTATCTGTTAGTGTTAAGTGCAAGTATCCCTGCTATCTTTTCCACATGTGCAATGCATAGAACAAGGCATTTCTTTTGATACGATTTCAAAAACAAAATCATGGGAGCTGTGCTGTCTTGGCTAGCTGCCACAGAGACCACATACTGGAAGCTTGTAAACACAGTCCAGAATCAAGGTCAGTCAGAGCCGAAAGTCAAAGAGCCAGGAGGTCAAGTCAAGGTTGCAAGGACAAGGAGCGGGTGCTACACACACACAGGAGTAGGTCTGAGTGAGCAAAGTTGCTGTTGCGTTGAACTAGGTGCACTGAGTGCTTTTGAGCAGGTCCTTCCTTCCCTGGGGTTGAGTCTGCAAAGGCTTACAGCTCTTCCCTCTGCCTCTGCAGGAGCTGGAGTCTGGCACTCCTTCTTCGCTCCTGCATAGTCAGCCTCTGGCGTGCCCTACGTCTGGGGCACTCAGGAGAACTAGGCGGGGAGTCTGGCCTCAGGGTGTCTGCAACTGGGGGTGCTGGGCCAGGCTCAGGATCAGCATCTCCTTCTAGCTGCACCTCCTGTGCAGCTGCTGGAGACCATCCTCAGGTATAGCTGAGGGTTCTTCTTCTGGGCTGGCTCCAGAGGAGGCTGGGTTGCTCCCTGCCTCTTCCTCATCTGAGGAGTAGTCAGCCTCAGCAGACCTAGGACCCACGACACGAACCATCTGTTGTACCTTCTATGGCTCCAAATGCTTGTGCTATTGCTTTTGCTATTGCTTGCACAACTGAAAATGTACTAAATATGTTTTTCTTTCTGCTCATCCATTGCCTGATCCAATACTTTGATCATAAAATGTTTCTTAACCAATCAGATACCAGTTTAATAGCTGATCCTATAGCAGAAGCAACCACATCATCACAGTATGGACAGTTCCAGCTTTCTCTCCCTGGCTGAAATGGACAGGATTCTTGGGGTTGTGAAGGACACAACCCATAAGTTTGATCCTTTACCCTTCTTGACTTGTTAAAGTTGATGAGGAAATCATTGTGACCCCTTTAAGACATAAACACAAATCCCTCTTTGGGGCAAGGTCATCTTCCTGAAGAGCTGTATGACTTCTGTTGAAAAAGTTATCACTGAATAAAGAAGATGTTGCTAATTATAGACTGGTATCCGATCCTCCATCTTTAGACAAGGTGACAGAGTGACTCATGGCAGACCAACACCAAAAACTCCTAAATGAAAACGGTCAAGGGAAGAAGAATCAATCTGTTTCCTTTCTGAACCAGTTGTGGGGCTACGTTTCAGGATTTGCTTGACTTTCGGAACACTTCCAGCCTGTGATATACATATTAGTAATAATAATAATATATAGCCATTACCATTTCATGCTGTGTATAGTGGAGATGGTTTGGGGGCATGATTAGAGGGCGTTTTGCTGAAGCTAAAAACAGGACCGAATCTGATCAGCATCTGGAAAGGAGGCCTCTTGGGAACCCCACCATGTATGCTATCTTGAGTTCCATGACGGAAGAAAGGCAGGATATAAATGTACTGAGAAATAAGTAAATAGAGAATAGAGAGCCAGTGTGGCATAGTGATTATAGTATCGGACTAGGATCTGGGAGACTCAGGTCTGAATTCCCATTTTTGCTATGGAAGCTTGCTGGGTGTCCTTGGGCCAGTCACACACTCTCAGACTGTTCTGAGGATAAAATGGAGGAGGCAAGAACAATGTAAGCTACTTTGGGTTCTCACTGGGGAGAAAGTAGATATAAATGAAGCAAAATAAAATTAAAATAAAAAATTGGCAGTGCATTTGCACATTAGTGTAAGACTGAAGGCAGGTAATAGTTATAGAAAATTGGCTTGAAAGAGGCGCCACTTCCCATGGTGTACATGCATACACACCCCTTTTGTCCCACGGACACCTCTGGTCAAACATGTTTTGCTGCTTTCTGAAACATGAGGGAAAACATGCAAACCTGTTTGACAACAGGCAAATGGGGTATGGCATATAGAGATGCAGGAATCCCTTGCTCAAATCTCTGTCAGTCTTCTGGAAAAGAATACTCTGTCTTCAGCCTAAAGGTCGAAGTTGCAAACAGTTATTGCAAGACCCAGGCTATTCATTTTCACAGAAACCCCATCCTGAGAACTTTGAGACTTGCCTTACGGGATCAGCCTATAGGCTGGAATTTGTAGCCTTGAAACAGTCTCCTCCTTCCCACATGGTTCTAATCAGGAGCAACTTTGGAACTGCAGCTCTGAAGCCGAACCAAGTCTGTTAATAGCTCACTTATTTTAATTTTATTATTATTTTGTTAAGGCAAATGCAAACACTAGATCGTGGAGCACAGAGAGAGAGAGAGAGAGAGAGAGAGCTTGGAGCTGCCTCAGCAAGCTTTGAGCCTTTAAAGAGCCAAAGAGAATTCCTGCCAACTCCCCAAAAGAAAACAAAGGGAAATGAAACATTCTAATGGGCTGGGGCTGCACCAGCCGGTTTTGATACTACACTCAGTCAGACAAGCAGCCTGCAAGAGGCTGGGGAGGGGAATGGAAGTGAGCCAGTGTAAGAAAAGAAGAAGGGAGGCAAGCCCAGTACTGCGAGTAGGTCAACCACTTTGGGCACAATCCACCAGGCCATGCTCCTGTGCAAGTCCCACTGAAACAAAAAGGAGCTATGCAAGAGGACCAAGAGTACAAGAAGGAAGGTGTAGGCATCTACAGAATGGGGGTGCCTGCATCGGTCTACTCCACCCCAACACTTTTTAAAAACTGAACAACAGTCTCTATCCATCTGCTAGCTCTTCCAGTGTCAAGAAGCATTTTAAACACAGAGGACTCAGAGATACACACAACCCAATCTGGTTCCCACATATATGATCATCACAATTATTATATACCTCAGTGGGTGCGTTCAGACGGGGCATTTGCAACGGTATAGGTGCCGGTTGGAATCGGTGTACTTACCGGCGTTCAGATGGCGAACATCTGCCTTCCTAACCATTGCAAA
>NW_015173680.1:1129568-1164538 GCF_001447785.1 Gekko japonicus | reverse complement strand
CTTGGGCACTCTCCCCAGCCGAAACGGGTCACACGTGTGCAGCGCCAGCCCCAGACGGGGCAGCGGCGAGGGAGGGGAGTTCGGCAATGGGCAGCCAGCAACGGGCCTGACTCACGCATGCAAAAAATTAAATAAGAGGGAGGAGAGGCAGGAGGGGGCGACGCACATGCAAGGATCTCCGCCCCGCCTCCCCTGCAGGAACCGGCAGCACTAGGACCCTCCCTGGGAGACAGCCTGCTCGGCCTCATTTGCCCACGCTCTTCACCCCCCTCCCTCCTTCCCAGCTCCATTTGCCGTAAAAATAAAAAAAACAACAGTGCACGCGCCCCGAGAGCCAAGCAGCAGCCGATCGGCTTCATTAGAAGGAAGCCTGCCTATGCGCATGTGCAAACTGTGTAAAAAAAAAATGTTTAAACGCCGATGCGCTCTGCTGAGCGCCTGAAGTGTGGATGGGCGTATTGCAATGTGCTGCGCAGTCAGGAGGTGAGTGTGATCGCATTTCAGCCGGCATAAACTGCAACGGTTCCAACCGGTACAGTTTATGCCGGCTGAAACGCCCCGTCTGAACGCACCCAGTGACTCACAGGCTCTGATGCTAATGTGAACAGGCTCCATAGGGAACCACTATGCACAAGGTGGTGGGAAAAATTTATTTGTGATGGCCCATTCACACATGCAAGTTACCAAGTGATGAACATGGGCCCCGGTCACACTGGGGGGAAAGATGCGGCTGAAGTGCGGCTTTTTTGAGCCGCATCAAAAGAGACACACGGCGGCGGGATCAGACAGATCCCCTGAGCCGCCACGCAGTTGCTCCCCAGCACGATCAGATGCCGGGGGGGGGGGAGCCACAGATCAGTGAGCGAGGCAGCCCGCTGCGCATGTGCGCGCCTGCACAGTTTGGCCAGGGGCCTCGGATGCTGCTGGAGACGGGTGTGCTGGCAATCCCATGGCCGCCCCTGCTGCAGATTTTCAGGTAAGTAGTAGTGTTTTCTAGGGGCTTTTTTTTTTTGATGCGCAGTTTCGCCCGGAAGGGACAGATCGGGGGCACATCAAGCGGGCGCGATCACACTGCAACATCTGGGAAGCGGAGCGCACCCGTCCCCGATCTGTCCCTCTCACGTGGCAAATCCTCCCGTGTGACCGGGGCCATGGATAAGCAAGTTAGCCTTAAATCAATGCTTTAACCTGGAGTCCCTCTGGTATCATCTTTGGTTTGCCTTTTTCCCCTGGAAGCAAACTATATTCAATTGTTGTTTTCCATTTAATTAGTTCTACTGTTGGGTTGAAAACCTGAAGGGGTGATATTTTTATACATCCCATGGTATAGCCAATATAAATAATTTCTCCCTTTCTAAAACAAAAAAACAAAACATGGCAGGGGACAGAGATGAAGCCCAAGTAAAGTTCAAGAGGCAAAGTGTAAAGGCAGTGACTGGTTAGAAGCAAAGTTCTATTCTGCACTGCAACTCTGGCAGCAGGAGGAAATTGGCTAACCACAAGAGGATACTCAGGAGGTCAGTGAAGGACAAGGAAGGACACACACACACCATTAGACAGCTCGGTCTTCCAAAAGGCATGAGACCTTTTGGCTCTTTGCCTGAGGTTTCTGCACATACACAGAAATGGAGCTGCTCCAGACCAGACCCTGAGTCTGTGGTTACTCTAAACTGGCCCCCTTAACACTGTTTCATCACAAGGGTTGGCTGTATGACTCTTGTTCTGGTGCAGCTAAGAAAATCAGTTTAGTACAAGTTATTTTTCTCTCCTTTCTTCTAAACATAACGGCAAGCAGTAAAACTTTTCTGGACTGCAGGCCTGTGTAATTGGATGATCCCCTGTAAGAAAAAAACAAAAAAACCTCACATAATTTCTTATGCACAAAACCCCAGTACGTCAGAGAACGGGCTAAACTGAATCTGTCTAACACATTAGTGTGCCAGAATCCACTGTCCACAGCCTTCCTGCCACTCTCAAACTGTGTCTATTTCAGGGATGTAGGGAATATGCATAGGTAACAAGAAAAGAAGTAAATTCTGGTTATCATTAGTTGTCCCACCCCAAAATATTGATCTCATTACTTCGCCCTTTGGAGGAAAAAAGAGGACCATATCTCTTTCCACAGACTATAAGACATAAAGTGGGTGGATGGGTGGGAGACCAAGTACTAATTTGCTTCAAGAAGAGCATGTCTGTTTTATTGATTTACTTCACTTGTTCCTGCTTTTCTCTCCAACATGAAAATGTCCACCACTACATATTCCTCATTCACCCATGCGAAAAGTAATGAACATGTGGGAAATTACCATCAGTAACAAGACCTGTTGGCCTGAGGTATCAACCAGGAAGTCTCCAGTTTAAATGTTGCTTTGGTCATGAACTCATTTAAGGCAAACGATTATCCCCCTCCTCCTCCTCTCACAAATAACGGGGGCCAGAACTACTGCCCTATCTTACCTCAAGAACCCTGAAAGAGACAGGTTCCTGACAGGCTCACTGCCCCTTGGGCCTCACACCTTAGTAGCCCAATCCCTTCCCAAGGCTTGTTGAGTAGTCCATTACTATAAGATGGAAAACATAAAGTTACTGTGACGGGAGTTACTGAGTATGGAGGGAATAAGTACAGAAGTGATCAGTTGATTTTGTATCGAAGAAGAAGGAGAAGGAGAAGAGGAGGAGGAGGAGGAGGAGATTGGATGTATACCCCGCCCTTCACTGCCCAAAGGAGTCTCAACAAACTCCTTTCCCTTCCCCTCCCCACAACAGATACCCTGTGAGGTAGGTGGGGCTGAGAGAGCTCTGACAGAAACTGCTCTTTTTCAAGAACAGCTGTGCCAGAACTATGGCTTGCCCAAGGTCATCCAGCCAGGTGCAAGTGGAGGAGTGGGGAATCAAACCCAGTTCTTCCAGATTAGAGTCTGCGCACTTAACCACTACACAAGAAATGTTAGCAACCAATAATAGGGGGAAAAGAGTGAAACAAAGCACCTGTTGGTTGAACTTTTCTGCCTGCAGTGCCTGAGCATTGCCTCTGGTGAGCTTCATACCAGTTGGTTTTTGGTCACAAATAACTAACACAAGTGTGCGGACTAGTGAAATATTTGGTGGATTTATGCTGCTGGACAACTTGCATTCAGCAAAAAGCAAAGATGATGTCAGCAGAATTTAGAAGTATCACTACTTCTTAAGCCTGAAACACAGGATACCCTCTGCCCTCCTGAGCTTTCATTATTTTTCACACAGGTTTTTTACTTTCTGCACAGTGGCAAGGAGCCCATGAGAGGCAATCCTGGTTCTAAACTAGAAATACTTCCTTGAGATCACCCAGCTTTCTTGTTACCCCAGCCCCTCCAGAATTCCCAAAAGCTATGGCCTTTAAGGCTACAGCTTGAAAGCAATTCTAGGACTCCCCAAGGAGCAGACAACCAAGTTCTGGATCCAGCAAAGGAAATACAGAACCTAGAAACAGAGATTGCAGGGATTGGATGGAACATTCCCTTTGCCACTACCAATACGCAGGGAAGGTATTTTAAGCCATCTGTTATTAATTTGCTCTTGAGGCTTTAAAAAAAACTTGGAACGCTCAGGGCAGCACAAGCAACTGGCAGGCATTCCAAGTCCCACAAATTGCAGTCATTGCTACGCCCAATTCACATGCTAAGCCTTGCTCAGTGCTAGAAACATTCTGCAAGAGGGGATTGCAGCCCTGTACAGAGGTAGGAAGAGAATACTGGATGTCCCATGCTCCTATAGAAACTTCTGTGCTCTTGCCATGAGAAGAAGGGTGCTGCTTGCCATTGAAGAGGCTGTTCTGATCCTGAAGTTGCCCTGTGGCAGGACTATGTCATTCTTAAGAGACTGCACATTACATTCCCTACTAAGAAAATCCAAATTCCATGGCATATATAAATTAGGTAAATTGGACAAATGCACACACTTTCTAATTCAGCATAAAAACTGCTAATCTGCACAATTTATTCTTGTTTTTGCTAACCGTGAGAGGGTCGGGGTACTGACCTCTGGGAATTTAGCAGGCAATTCCAAGCACAGACGGTAAAAAGGAAGGCAAAGATCCTCTGGGAGTTGACTCCTGCAACCAGCAGGATCTTCTGCGCTCCCAGCTAATCACCCACACAAGCATTCCTGGCTAAGGTTGGGAAGGGAGCAATCCATACACCCACACTTGGTGGTCGGAGAAAGAAAGCACAGAAACTTTGCCTCACACTGGCTGCCTTTCAGAATGCCTGGTGACTATCAAAATATGTTTTTATCTTGCTGTGTAGCTGTATTGAGTTGGTTCTAAAAGATGTGCAATTTTTTATTTTTATTTTTTAAGTGTGTGCACAAGACCTTGGACCCCTTCTTAGGGGAAAAGTGGAAGAAGAAGGAGGAGGAGGAGGAGATTGGATGTATACCCCACCCTTCACTCTAACTTTCCCTTTCCCTTCCCCTCCCCACAACAGACACCCTGTTTTTTTAAAAGAGCATCTGTTTTTATACAGAGAGAGGATGGGATTGGTAATGTGAGTGCATTTTACAGCAAGCCCTCAAGAAAAAAAATTAGATTGGATTTATACCCACCCTTCACTACCTGAAGGAGTCTCAGAGCAGTTTACAATCTCCTTTGCCTTCCCTTTCCCACAACAGATACCCTGTGAGGTAGGTGGGGCTCAGAGAGCTCTTTCGAGAACTGCTCTTGACAGAACAGCTCTGAGAGAGCCATGACTGACCCAAGGTCATACCAGCAGCTGCATTGGGAGGAGTGGGGACTCAAACCCGGGTCTCCCAGATTAGAGTCTGCGCTCCTATCCATGACACCAAACTGGCTCTCAATCCAGGGGCCATTTTAAATGAGGCCTTCCTATGCTGCCAGCAGCTTTTTTTAAGGGTCCATATCAGCACCACACATTTCTTGATGGTTCTAGAAGTAAAATTGTGGTCGCCACTAAGGCTGCTAACCTCCAGGTGGTGGCTGGAGATCTCCTGGGATTACAACCAATCTCCAACTGACAGTTCTCATGGAGAAAATGGCCACTTTGGGCAGTGGACTATATGGTATCATATCCCACTGAAGTCCCTCCTCTCCCCAAACCCCACCCTCCTCAGGCTCCACCCCCCAAATCTCTACGTATTTCCCAACCTGGAGCTGGCAACCCTATAGTTGCCACTGATGACTTGGCAACCATATTGTTAGTCCCTTTGGTCCCTCCAGAAATCTGCATCACAGTGGGTGCTATTTCACATTCATAAACAATGTGGAGTCATTGGTGAACAGTGACATAGCCAAGTTTGCAGTCAGCCCTATTTAAAGAAATGCTGCCTTTGATTTTTGTCCTGCCTCTACTGGCAATCCATTTTGATAGTCCTGAGAGTAGTTTCCTACACACAGATTGCTCAAGGGTCTCCTAAACTGCGAGCGAAGAGATCTGAATCTGTGAATGGCATTTATTCATCTGCACATGGAACGCACTGCAGATTATTTCCAAGTTCAAAAAGATTGTCATCTGACTTCTGCTAGGCAGCCCCTCTGGGGGAAACAATGTCAAGCTGTATCATAACCCCTACTCCCCACCATACAACCCCAGGTTCCCTGGATGGTTCAGAATTCATAAGAATTACTCAATGCACGTAACAAAGAACAATTGTACACAGCTTGTACATGCGTTCACTGTAACCTGTGAGCAGGGCCACTGCTGCCAATATAGTAGGATTAATACTTTACAAGGTAGATGAAACAAAACTTAACCAAGCAAAAAGATATTGTATAAACACAAGGAGCAAACCCTTGTGTTTTTAAAATATGTGACTATAACAAATGAGGGTAAGAAGCCAATGCAGAGAACAGCACAACACAGTGGCAGAGTACTTGCAGAATTGAGTCCCATTTGCAGGATCAAATTAGATGCTACATGTAAAATATGTGTATTAATCTCTCAAATGTTTTTTTAATAAAAAGGAACTATCAGAAGCAGAAGAGAGGAAGAGAAGCTGCTGTTCCTCAGCCCAAACGCCTGTTCCCATATCCATCCTTTGACCAACAGTTATAAGGTGTCCCCCACCAGTCATCCACTTCCAAGTGTGTCATCCTTCCGCTACTTTTTTTAATAGGGCAAGGAAGAGATATACCTACTACTGCATAGTAAGTCCAGCTTGGTCTTCAATTGTCAACATTTGCAGGTGGCAGAACTAGAGGCTGTGTTCCAACCTGAAGGCCACTGAAACTCTGTCACAAGAGGATCCTGTTAGCCTATTATGTGTAGACAATCTCGAGGCCAGCAACCCACATTGGCAGAAACCCTTGACATTGGTGCAGAGGTTTCGGTCTACACAATCTGCCCACCCTTGTGAAAAGCACGTAAACCTGAAGCACTGGAGCAACAAACCATGTTTTGGTGGCCCTTCATGTGAGGCTTCTAATCTTCACGGTGAGCCATTTAAAAAAAAAAAAGACTTCTGCTGAGAACTTTGGACAGCAGCTGGCAGTCAGATGGGACTGGGTTACATAGACAGGCCCTCATCATAGCTCAGCGAGGGAGTGGCGGCTCTATCCTACTGTAAAGTCTATCATGCGTACAAGCCCCCTGTTGACAGAGGGAAACCACTACGTCAAAACACAGAGCTGCAGGGGAGAAGAGGGATCTTCTGAAAAACACAGTCATTCATGCCGGTGCCCAAAGCGTAACTTGAGCTCCCCATCACAGTATCCACAGAGCGCACAGCAGAGACAAGTGCGTTGTGGGGGAAGCCAACTGGCAGGCGAGCTTTCTGGCTTTCCAGACTCCTTCCAGCAGCTGTTGGAGTCAGAACTTGATGGGGCAAGTTTCAAGGGAATTAAAAAGACTTTGGAGTCGGTCCTCTTCCTCACACACAACCCAGCTGTCTCCTGCAACAGAAATACTGTCTGATTCTAAATGGGCATTTCAGTACTACTTAGTGTTGGCAGAGCTGGGCAGGGGTGTAAACAGCTAAAATCAGGTCATCAAGAAAGGGACTTACTATGGTTACATAAACACCAGACAGTGTGGTTACGCCAACCTACTACTGCTTGCTTTTAAAACACACACACACACAGACACACACACACTTTATTTGCTTTGCTTGTTGTATATATATTATACCTTAACACAGTTTCTCTAATTTTGTAATCCATTTTTGTGGTGTTGTTATATGTACCTCAGAAAGAAAAAGGAAGGGGAACAAAAAACTCAAGAAATATGAATTGTCCCACTTGTGAATACTGTACGGTTTTAATTCTTATTGAGGCTACATTTGGGCCTATGACTGTTTTTAATCATTCTGTAATAAATACATGTATATTTGATCACCTGTATTATCTATAAGTCAATGTTCTATATCTATTGATTTTAAAACTGGGCCCTCCAATTTGTTATATGTACCTTATTCTTTTCTGATATGTATTACACTGTTCTTGGCAGTGTCCCCTCTTAGCTGAGTTAGTGTGAGCCAGCTCACAGTTCTTTAGCCTCCGGCTCACAGATTTTTGTCTCAGCTCTGGAAGGATGGCTCCAGAGCCAACTCATTTATGCAGCAGCCAAATCACCTGCTCACAACTTTAATGCCAGTAGCTCACAAAGTAGAATTTTTGCTCACAAGACACACAGCTTAGAGGGAACACATTGCTTCTTGGTGTACCATTCTCTTTGCAATCTAGTTTTATTACATTGTTGGTTACATGTATTTCACTTTGGGTCTCAATGAAAAAGGCAGGAAATGAGCACAAAGGTGCACACACACACACAGACAGACAAATAACAGAAATTACTCTAGCCTTTAACAAAGGTTTCTTTAAAAAAATCTTCCCTCTTCTTTTATAGGTATACAGTAGACTTACTCATCTACATGGCCCCCCACACATACATTCATGATGCACCACATGGAAAAGTAGCTCAGTGTTCCAACAATCCTGGCAGAAATGCACTTCTCCATTCTTAGCCAGTGATACTCTAGTGGCAGCCAAAAGTTTGACTCGAGACTGGATCCAAAAATCCATGTTTTCTACCATGGTACTTTCCTCTCGTTTATTTTCATGCATTAACAACATCAGATATGTAAGAGGTCTGCATTCATCAGGTTACAAATATAAACTTTGTTTTTGCTTTAACAAGGTACAACAAAATATTTTATTTGCGAATATTCAAACAGAAGGGCAATTCTCTTAATATTTTCACAATATTGGCAAGAGAAATATTTTTCCACCTGAGGGGAAAAATCACATCATTTTGAAATGTGATACTACCTCTGCTTTATATATTCAATATTATGTGGGAAGGCATTGGCAGGCTTTTCAGGGGGCTCAACTCCCCCCTCCCCAAGCTCAGCTAAAACTGTGTAGGTTATAAAAGAAACACAGATTTTGGTATCTCCTAAGAAAGGTGGGAGGCATCTCAATAAGGAACTAGCTAGAGAAACAGAAAGACCAACATTGCAAGTAGACACACTGGTCCACATATTCCCCCCTCCAAAATAAAAATAATGTAATATCTCTATTACCAAGATATTACAAAACCTCACGCATCACAAAATGCTGCACATGGTTTCTAGTGAAAACCAATGTAATAACTGAGGGATTTTGAGCACAGCATACAGGAAGTTCTCTAAATTAATCTGGGTTGTCCTGGACTAGGGCTGCCAAGTGTGGGCGGGGGGCGGGGAAAACCCCGCTTTGAAGGCCTGATTCCGCCCCCCAAGGCTGTGTTGCCACATTGCTCACGTTGGGGGCATGGGCCAGATCGTCGGGGGGGGGGGAAACCATATGGTTTCCCCCCCGACGATCTGGGCCATGCCCCCAACGTGAGTGACGTCGCACGTCACTTCCGTCAACGTGCTGGTGGCGCGCGGGCGCGGCGGTGAGTTTGCCAGACTTGGCAACCCTATTCTGGACAGGATTTATTTTATTTAAAACATTTCTATGGCTGCGATCATACGCACAATTAGACCTGACATAAGCGTGAATGCCAGGCGGATTTAAAGGGCGCGATCAGACAACAACATCTGGGAAGCACCTCGCAGCCGTCGGCAACCCGTTCTGCTCCGCTGCAGAAGCGGAGTTAAAAGACACCGGGGGAAACCCAGTAGTAAATGGGTTGTGACGGGCCATGGATGGACCTTCCCATGTCTGACTGCTCCAGCATGCTCTCATGGCGTCGGGATGGTCTGATCAGGCCATCCCGGCTCCGTGCCATTGTATTTTCCCCCCTTCACAGTATGCGCATCATTGCAAACTCCATAGGGAGCCCTCAGTGCGGAGATGTGATTCATCGATCCCTTGTTTAAGCGCATGGGAAACACACGGCACAACCACACACACCCCGACTCACCCACAGTTGCGTTTGATCACACACTGACGGACTGCGTCCACAGCTTCAAAGGGAGGTGTGATCATGCAACTGCAGGTCAAATTCCTCCGGAGGAAATAGCCTCGCTTCCCCCCCCCATTTTTTCAAGCATGTGTGACCGCAACCTATGCCACCTTTCCACCAAATACAGGGTCTCCAAGGTGGCAAAATCCCAAGGGTTGCCAAGTTCCCACTATTGGTGGGGGAATCTCCTGCCCCCAGAGGGCTATTCCAGTTGCCATGCTGGGCACCATAAGAAAACTGAGAGGGTAATGGGGGGAGGTGACGGTCAGCGCCTTGATGTGGTGACATAATTTCTGGTTGTGCCAGAAGTGACATCAGTGCATCACCGGCAACATCATGTTGCCAGTGAGACCCCCTCCCAGCAGCAAGAAGAAATGAAGCTAGCACATGGGTTCACACCAGGAGAGATGGTCCTTCAGATATGTGGCCCCCAGATTATGAAGGGCTTGCAAAAGTAAGAACCAGCACCTTAAATTGAGCCCAGAAACAAACAAGTACCTAATGAATCTACTTTGGAACTGCCATGATGTGTTCATACAAATGTCCTTGAATCAAAAGTAGCCATATTTTGCAGTAATTAGAATTAGTAATTAGAATTTCCAAGGTAGCTTTAAGCATTTGTGTTCAGATCTGAACCATCTGCTTAGCTCTCACCCAAAAAAAAAACAAACCCAAAACACCTAAAACAGATTACATTGCAAGAATAAAAATGCTGGTGGTATTTATTATAATTATTTCATTTTGAAATTTATATTCTGCCACAGGACTAGTTAAGCCCTTAGGTCAGTTTACAGCATTAAAAACCAGGGATGAGCAGAATCCCACAGTTCCATCCCATTTAGGATTCAGTCCCTCTCCAGTCCTATGGTTAGTTCTGAATATCTTTCACTGAAGCTTGCATACTCTGAGGGAGCAAAGCTCCAGCAGGTATTTTGGATCCTGGCCTATTAGGGAGCTAAATGCCAACACCAGCACTCTAAAACATGCCCAGAAGTCGATAGGAATCAAAAAGTAGTTCTTTTAAAGCAGGCTGTATATTCTTCCTCCAGCTCATTCTCCTCAAAGACAGGGTGATACTTTCGGAACACAGCAAAGTGTCCAAATGGTCTTGAAAGACTGGTTACCAAAGAAGGTATCATGATGGTTCCATGACTTTTCTCCTGAAACAGCTACAGTTACTTAAGTAGGTAAAAGCACTCCTAAGCACTTGCAGAAATCTATTTTATGAAAAATATTTATATCCTCTCTTTGCTCCTTAAAGAGGAACTCATTACAGGAGGCCGTTCATAGTTTTCTGCTGCATGTGGGGCAAGTCCCCCCCCCACGCTGTAATGACCTGCACCCTGGCTTCTAAACCCAGTACTGATCCAAGAAGAGGAAAAAGATTTTTGTCAAGTCACAATCTACTCATGGCAACCCTATCCACAGCCTACTCATGGCAGAGGTAGTTTGCCATTGCCTTCCTCTGCATAGCAACCTGTCTTCCAAGAAGGGACTTGGCTTTTTAATTGTGTCTTAAATTGCATGACAAGTTACATTATCAAGTGTAAATGATATTTTGACACTTCTTAAAAACTTATGGTGTACCCTTTGATGTTGTATAAAAATTATCCTATGCACTTCTATTTTAGAAGTTTCTAATTAATAACTGTACATTTTGATTTAAACCAGCCTTCTTTTTCCTTGGTGATTTAATCATGATTTAAATTCATCCATCCTGGCTGAGAATTCTCTGGGTTTCCTCCTGAGCACGGCAGCACTGTGGGATCCATTCCAATGCAAAATCAATCAATCAAAAATATCTGTCTTGGAGTGGTTTGCATGGGTGCACCTCTGCAAAAGTGTCTAATTTAAATGGTTCCTTACAGTTCGTTCTCTGATAATCCTGATCTTCAGGAATCCAATCACTGGTGGAACATTTTTTTTATGTGCAAGCATGCAAGCAACAGCAGGATTCACTCCAGACACCACTCCAGCTAATGGAAAGAGCCCCCAAAAGTGAAAAGAAGTGAGCTGCAATGTGATCCCACACACAGCCCTTATATAAACTGCCCATCCTGATAGCTTCCTTTCCCTCTCCTGATAACTTCTGGATATTCCACCTTCAAAACCTGTATGAGTTTGACATAGTTTCTCCCCTATTCTCACACTTTGCGACTATCAGTCAGTCTCACCAACAGCATCTATAGTCCCATTTAATAAGAGCTCCCCATTTAGTAGTCAATGGTCCCATTTAATAAGTGGCCTTCGCAGCTGCCTAAGGTGGCACTTAGTGATGGATGGAAAAGGCTTCCCTTTCCAAACAGCCTCTTGTCTTGCTGCACTTGCTTTGCTACTCTGGAATAGCAGTGGGCCTATTATTCCCCTTTTGTTATTGAAGAGGCTGAGCTTGAGTGGAACCCCGATCACAATGAGAGGCCCAATGCAAGAAAGAACGTAGCAGCTCCCATGTCCTTTTAACAGTGGTGTAGAAAAGGAAGTGCAGCAGGTACAACTTGTCAGGCCACAGTATGCACTGTGTGGAAGTGAGAAGAACATCTGGCAAAATTCCATCTGCTCCATGACTATTGAAAAGTAAAGGAGATTTAATCCTCTCTTGACCAGCCTTCCCTCTGGTCTGCTTCAAACACACATGAATACTGCTTAATTACCCTGAACTTGCAGTTGACCAGCAGCTGAATATGTGAAAACTGCACAGAACGCACTGTGCTCTGAAAATGGCAGTAGATCTGCAATGGCCCATTCTCATATTCAAAACATACAACAGCCATGAAGTAAGGAGTATGTACGTATGAACCACCCCCTGAAATGAAGATGCACAAACAACAATGTATGAACTATTCCAAGCTGGAATCCAGTTCTAAATAATGTATGTGAAACACACATTTGCATTCCATAAATGCTGTTACTAAGTTTACCACTCTCTAAGCAAAAGGCAAGATTAAGTGAGACAGAAACATTAGAAAATTCCTTTGCAGCTGCCAAATCCACATTTTAGTTACCATGTGATAACAGGCAGGGTTGTCTCAAGACATTTTGGTGCCCGAGCCTGCACAATCCAAATCGTACCACCTCCTTCTTTTCCTCCCACTAATTTATGGGGAACAGTCATCCAGGACATTCTCCTGCATAAGGCCCAGAATACAGCACTTCACTTTGTCTCATGTTAAGGTCACCTACGCAAAAGAGTTCCATGCAGGCCAGTTAGGGTTGCCAGCTCCAGGTTGGGGAATACCTGGAGGTTTGGGGGGTGGAGCCTTGAGTAGGGTGGGCTTTGGGGAGGGGAGGGACTTCAGTGGGGTATAATGCCAGAGAATTCACCTTTCAAAGTGGCCATTTTCTCCAGGTGAGCTGTTCTCTGTCGCTTGGAGATCAGTTGCAACAGCGAGAGATCTCCAGCCACCAATTGGGGGTTGGCAACCCCAAGGCCAGGCACAAATGTTAATGCAGCTGGAAACTAAGCAACCTGCATGTCATACATTTTAACAATTAACATGCCTGAGAGGCCTTAAAGAAATGGCTATAAGCAGAATGCCTTTGCCTTCCCAAACAACCATGTTCCTTCCATTAAGAGAAAGCTGGTTATGTGACAATATTCTCCAAGAAGAACATGAATTTGAACAGGCAACATCACCAATGCTAAAGGGACCAAGAATATAGCCTATCCTTGAGATGGGGGGACAGGTGCCGGCTAAACCATGGAACTAGCTGTCCCAGTTCTCCTCCTTCCCCCACGTGCCACAGCAACAACTGTGAGCTGCAAGGGAAATCTTGCTCACGCACGAGACAGATGCCGTCACTCCTTTCGCCATTAATGCCTGGAGACGGGTGTCTAAAAATAGCACAGACGAAAGAAGCACTCTTCCAATGCTGCAGTGGTGGGAGGGAGACCAGGGCCTCTGCTTGCGTCTGATGTGCGAAAGCTTTGGGCTGCAAATAAAATACGATGCAGAACGCAGCCTTCGGAAGATGCAGGCCACGTCCTTCAAGCACCAACTGGATTCTGGTCTCTCCTCGCTCCCTTTTCTATAAGAGGGGGGGGAGAAGAGATGCGATTTGCTAGGTAGCTCTATGAGTCCCAACTGGTCGGGCTTCTTCCTACGTATATCATTTTCTCTTTTTGCTCTCTGCTTTCTTCCCTTTCCCAGTCTCTCATTTCCCTTTCCCAGAAACAAACAAAATCATCAAAATAAGAAACAGCTAGAAGCTATTAACTTTCACTTTAAAAAATACATTACCAGTCTCCAACACTGTTATCAAAGTCTGTTGATTAAAACATACATTCATACACACACAATAAGAACATTTATTGAAACACTTTTAGCCTGCCTTTCTTGCCATAAAGAATGACTCATACGGTGTTGCACAGGTCCCACTACGCAACGCATATATTACTACACATATACTCCCGTATTCCAAGAATTATGTTCTAAAATGATGGAAATGATGGAGTTTAAACAGTTTCCCATGCAAAGAAAGGGAAAAAAAACTTGGTCTGCCTCCCTAGACCATTTCCATGAAGAGAAGTCCCATTCACCATTGGGTTGCGACACTGCTTCTACCGATCCCTTCCTGTATTTCCAAAGCAGGCCACTGAAATAAGAACACTGTAATCAAGGTAAATTTGAGTGCTGCAATCATCCCAAGGAATGAACCTGGAAAAGGGGGGGAAATGCTGCTTCTGTCTTACCTTCCCGCTTCCCGTCCATAATCTGCAAGCCCCACTACATGCCAGGGTTTGCTGACTCATGGAGATGCATACGCACCGCCTGCAATGTTTGTAAACCTAAAAAGCCACGTGCGAGGAGGCACTGCCATCCAGTTGTGAGCATGGGCTGCCAACCGCATACAGAGGCCACATCTCCAGAAGGGGGTGGGGGAGGAAAAGGTGCTTCTTCAATAGCTTAATGGTTTAAAATTAGGTACAGCCACCTCCAATGTCCTTCTGTGTATCTGATCAGAAGCACAGCCTTAGGAAACAAGCACAAGAGCACGGAGCAGAAACCCATTCCCTTGATTCATCCAAGCTGATTCACTGTAGGTATAATACTCTAAAGGACCCGTTCCCACTCTTTTCCTTTCAACAAAACGGTTGGAAGGTGGATGGTGATTTAGTGAACAGAATACAAGTTGTAGATTCCCTCCCCCTGTTATAATGTTGCAACAACAAATTATACTGTTGCATGTAGCAATACTGAATCTAGATGTACACCTGAAACAGGAATCTTTCAAGGGCATAAAGTATGCCCTGAACGAACATCAAAGGATACCTTGCTGAAGCTAAGCAGGGCTGGATTCCTGCCACAACCTGAATGGGAGATTCTATGGGAACCCAATTCCCCCTCCCCCTGCTCCCCCGTATGCATCGGCAGCTTCCAAATGTAGGCACAGGTTCCAGAACAAGATAAATAAACAGTAAAATTACCTGCATTAAACGTGTCAGGTAAATATGGTTCAAACATTTTTAAAAGATACACTTATGGCACAGGTCCATTCCACAATTTCTGTGACTATCTGCACTTACATGCAAGGAAAGTCTGAATGGTACACTGAGCTTGTAAAGTTTTGGACTGCCCCATTTCAGGCTGCAGGTGATGGGTGCTGTATTGTTGAATGCCTTCCTCTGGATTAAAATAAACCAAAAAACTTCCTGCGAGCAACAAACACATCAGAAGGAGAGTGATGCTAAACAGGAAAGCCTGAATGGTACACTGAGCGTGTAAAGTTTTGGACTGCCCCATTTCAGGCTGCAGGTGATGGGTGCTGTATTGTTGAATGCCTTCCTCTGGATTAAAATAAACCAAAAAACTTCCTGCGTGCAACAAACACATCAGAAGGAGAGTGATGCTAAACCTCCCTTGTTCTCTAATGCACTCATTTACTACACGCAGGGAACTTTTTAGGTAGAAATGCTGCTACCCTACATTGAATTGGGTTCCTTGTCCTGCATTGTTTAAGCAAATCACAGAAACGTACATGATAATGTTGCAAAATTTATTGTGCTACACTAATCATAGGAAAGGGCTGGGGAGCTACAATAGGCACCAAAGCTTCATCCCCAGCTACTGGAAAGCCTATTCAGCGACACTTCTGTTTTTCAAGGATCCACCAAGTACTGCCCACACTTTTAAGTATACCTTCTCAACCATATGGACTAGAAATGTAGATTTAAAAAGATGAAATCTAAGCTCCTCAAGGAGCCAATTTCTGTATACAGTAGAGCAGCATACACACAGCCCTGACTTAATCAAAGTACTTGCATAAATAAAGTGATCAAGTCTTGGGTGTGGAACAGTCTGGCTCCAAAGGCCAGAAGTTTCATCCTATATGCACACTCATTGAGATCCTACTTGTTCCTTAAGTAGAAATAGGATATCTGGTTCCTGTGAACATTTCCCTATATGTTTTCTTTTCATGCATATAAATGTGCCTTTGTGAGGAACTGTAGAAAGAGAAGCTCCCTGAAGTGAAGAATTAAAGGACCGCTTGCCATTTTGACAACGTATTGATCTTGGAGTGCATGCACACACCCACTCTTGGACATGCAGGCAACGCTCCCTCTAAGCTGTGGAGTCTTGTGAGCAAAAAATCTACTTTGTGAGCTACTGGCATTAAAGTTGTGAGGGAGTGATTTGGCTACTGCATAAATTAATTTGCTCTGGAGCCACCTTTTCTGAGCTAAGACAAAAATGTGTGAGCCAGAGGCTAAAAAACTGGGAGCTGGCTCACACTAACACAGTTTAGAGGGAACACTGCAGGTAGGAACTTTGAATTTCTAGTCTGCATCCAATGGTTTGCCTCCATCCCTCACTGGCTCCCTCCTCCTTCCTGCCACTCCACACCCAAGAGTTTTAGCTCAGTGGCTAGTGCATGCACAAGGTCCCAGGGTACAATTCCTGGCATCCCATCCAATTAAAAAGGTCTCAGGGAACAAAGACTGGGATAGACTCCTACCTGGGACATGGGACAGCCCCTGCCAGATCAATGGTCTGACTATAACAGGCAGTTTCATATCTTCATCAGATTACACCAACAACATAAACCGTGACCTTGCCAGAATACAATACCCACTGGATTAACAGGTGCTAAAATCAATGAGAGGGAATCACATTGGATGGGCTTAGGTTGCCACAGCTCCACACTTCCATGCAATCATAGTGAAGCACCTGCCTTGGGGGCAAGGATGTTGCCTTCACCTTGCGTCTCCTCACTAGCCTGCCCCATGACGGTTCTGTGCAGAGGTCATTTCGGGGGGGAACGCGGGGGATCGCAGTTCCCCCAGATGAGGTACGGGGGGCGGGGCACATGACGAAGCCCCGCCCCTGCTTCCGTCCGCCCCGCTTTCGCCCCTCATTCAGCCAGGAGGAGGCAGGAGAAGAGGGAGGGTAAGTTGCTTCCTCCCTGCCTCTCCCCACCCCTGCCTGCCTGGGGCCAGGGAGGGCCTTCGCGGGGCTTCCTTGCACTCCCGCCGGCCTTGCAGGTCCACCGCCGGGCCCCTCATGGGGCTCAGCAGTGGAGCTGCAAGGCCGGCGGCGGCCGGGACCGTTGGGGGCGGGGTGTGTGGACTTATGACACACTTCCGGTGATGTCAGGGGGTGTGGCCTTATGTCACACTTCCGGTGATGTCAGGGGGTGCGGCATATGCTAATGAGTTATGCTAATGAGTTTCCCAGCTCTTTTTCTACGAAACGACCCCTGGTTCTGTGATCCACATGGGAAAACTAAGCTCCTAAAACTCAACAGGAAAATACCTGATCATCAATCTGCAAATTTTAATACCAAATTCCAGTGGTTCCTTGTTGGCCTGGTCTGCTATGGCTGTGGAGGTAGGGGTGTTCAACAGATAAAAGCTGGCTGCTTTGTTTCCCCTGCCTGCTTTCAGGAATCTTTCTGAAAAGGGATCATTCAGGAGATACTAAGGTGGCTATTCGTTTAGCCAAAATGACTGGTCCACTTCTCTTTTGTAAAGTGTCTTCTTCTACTACCCTGTTAAGAAATGTAGCTTATTTCCCAGAATCTCAAGCTGAGAAAAAGGCAAGAAGAGACTACTGCAATTTGGGAAGGTTCCTTCTTTTCTTGTACATTGGGTAGACTTGTAGCAGATAAAGAAGAAACATGTAAGCTGGTACAATATGTAATTAAACCCTTTAGTAATTCTCCAGTTACTTGAAACTGAACAAAGCTCTTGAGGGCAATCTGTTGATAACAGTGAATACTGTTTTAGCAATGTATTGGGGAAAGAATCTGTTACTTTCAACAGTTGTGCAGAATTTGACAACTTATAGTAATTAATAAATTGATATATTGCAAACATTTATGGGCAGGAACAAATCAGATCAGATACCACAACTTGATCAACAGAAATGGTTTATTGTACACCAGAATCATAACAGAGGTAATGAAAATGTGCAACAAAAAGTACTGGCAGTGTTTTGTTTAATAAAATATTAATTTTTAAAGAAATAGCATCAGATATTTTGCAATACAATTTCCATGTAACTAAAAATTTGGTTCTGGAGGACTGAGTTCTATCTTTTGCGCAGAGGACTGTACTCCTGAAGTCAAAGCAGAACCAACTTCTCATCTCCATCTCTGTGTGGCTCGCTTTTGAGTCAGTCAGCCCAAGGGGTACCAATTCATGTAGCATCGTTTTCCCCGTAACTGCAGAAAGGTACGGCAGACCATCGCCATTCACAGATTCATGACTCATGATTGCACTTATTCACAGTCCGGCCACATGATGCGGTCTCCAGCCTATTTTTACTCCCACCAAGGCATCATCGGAATCGTTACAATGCTACCTCTTGTGAGAAATTTGCTTTGTTTTGCTACCCCCTGACTTCAGGTATTGACAGATTTTACAGTTTGAGTGAACTGGAATGAACCCCCCACACACACACACAAATAATGAGGGTCTACGGTAATTCTTCAGACTGAATGCAAACCAAATGCAAATTACCCTTTTTATAAAATTAACTACATTGGGAGTCCAATATCTTGACAGTCCATGATTGTTATTGTTATTATAAAAATGTTGTTACTTGCCCTGAGCCCTGCGGTAGCAGGGAAGGGCGTATCATAAATTGAATGAATGAATGAATGAATGAATGAATAAATAAATAAATAAATACATATTTGGTTGGTCACTTTAAATCAATAAATGAACTCCATCCCTGCCCTCTTCTGCAGTGCTTGCCCATGTGTACCCCCCATTTTTCCATTCCCCCCAACAGACTCTTTTCCTTAGCTGCCTAGCCTTCTATCAATTCTTCCCTCTCTGGATAGAAGGAGTTTAGCCAATAGAAGCTAAATCCCCTTCAGCCTGCCCTGCCGTGCCCTTCTGTGACACTAGAACAGTGCAGGCTTTTTCAACATAGCCAAATCTCTCAGCACATGACAGCAGAGAAGAAGAGGAGCTAGACAAGCGGTCTCCTGTTTACAGCCCCTTTTGCCTGCTCTATTGGACAAAGCAATTTTAAATGACATTCCTACATCTTCCTTGTCTTTATCTTGCAGGGTGTGTGTGTGTTGTCATGCCATCAGACAGCTGTAATACAGTAAAGTAGTACATGTAGTTTAAAGCATTCTTACCAGGCCTGGAGCTACTCAAGAAACCTAGTCGGCTGCTTTTAGAGCACCATCAAAGCCATCAGACACCTAGGAATACTGTATCAAGTCTCTGAGAAGGCCATGCTCATTCGTCAAGCAGTGCAGCTCCACTGGGCAGAAGAAACATCCTGGGCTGTCCCCAGTTCTTCCAGAAGTGCTATGTGCCCTTCTGACTGGAACATTTGCAAAATTAGACTCCTCAGTCTGACTTTTTGCCATTGTAAAATGTAAACTACAGTTGTGGATTTGTATCTGCCACTGGGTCAGCACAAAAAAACCCAGCTCTCAGCCTTTAAGTCCAGGGCTGGCCAGCACAAAAAAAAACTGCACGTGTTCACTGCAAAAATATCACCCCCATTTTTAAAAGTTTTTGGTGCCTTATCTTCCAGTAGGAAAATTAAGATGCGAGTCTCAGAACCTGACCCAGCAAACTGTTGCTCCAGCAGGACAACATAAGATCTGGTCTGTAGCAAGCCTGGCCTCTCTCACTCCTGAAACATGTAACATGGGATAGTAATTCCCTCTAGGTTATTGTTAGGGTTAATAACAGTGGAATCCTTCTAAGCCCATTGACTTCAATGGATTTAGAAGGATTTTAGAATTGGACTATAAGAACATATACATGAAGAACTTAGGACACTTTAAATCCATGACTTAAATACTGTATTGTTATTATCAACACATTTCATCCAGCCTCAAAAATTCACAATCAAACTTGTTGGACAAAAATGTGGGACAATTAAAAAGAAAGCACAAACTTTTTTCCATGTTCAGCAACTTTTTTTTTATAAAGCCAAATTTAGAACACACAAAAGAGTGCTCCGAGGTCCAGCCATACTCATCATACCCTGACGGATTTCCAAATTCTTCAAATAGCTGCAGCAACAATTGCCCAGTATTATGAGAGAAGCGAGGAGAATGGGAGAGCACTTTGCTTGAAGGCTTGAGCCAAAACCCAAAAAGTCCTCCATTCTACTGCATGGTATTAAAAGGAACCTCCACATCCCCCCTTCTCTTAGCTGCTTTTCCTGAAATGCTAGATATGTATTTTATTTTTACTTACTAATTTACAAGATTTATTAGCCATTTTTTCAAAATTTCAAAGCATCAATTCCAGATTTCCCTGACCTGGCCTCCCCAAATGCCTTATAGATGTAGCTAAGGACTTTGAAAATATGGAGATGCAATCACCATAGTGAACTAAAACAGTGACAAAGGAAATATTCAGATATTCTGAGAACATCAAGGGACATGCAACAACTTTCCATCCTCAAATGCCCCCCCCCCGCCAAGGTCCCAGGAACAGAAGAATCTTCCAGTGGCAAAAAGTATGGGGTCGCCTTTCCTAATTCAGAAATGGAAGCCTCATTGCATGGCACAGTGACAGTCTGGCTGAAGACAAAGCCCCCGAGAACACAGTATGGCTTGACAATAGGGATGATCCCCACACTTCGCCCCACATTGTTTGTAGGAGTGCAAACCTTTTGCCCTTTAAGTTATAATTTCCATGTTGCCTTTTAACAAACTGTTCACAAAAGCCAGCCTCTCAGACTCATCCCCTCCCATCTTCTATTCACCAAGAACACCCACCAACATAAACTGTAATGCAGCGCTCAGTATTTCATCATCATTCCTGCCTACTCCTAGGGATTTTCCCACGGAGCCACTCTCAGGTCTTTGGGTGCGTGGGGGAAAGCAGGGTCTTCAGTTGTCAAGTTACTCTCTGCTTGGAGCAGCACTACACAAGGTGGCACTGGGAGGGGGGGGCTTCAGTCTTGAATAAGCACAATGATGAAACTAAGTGAACCTTCCCCTGGGACATCCTTTCTACGCACGTACACCCCACCCCCGAAAGAAAAAAAAAAGGAAATTAAGTCAGCCAAAGTTGCTGTTTTGTACCTCCTCCGCACATCTATCATCTCCAGCTACCTTACAGAAAGGTTAAGACAATTGCCATGGTTACGTCAGGATGTCGTCATGCCTGCTTCGAAGCACGCAAGGCTCTTCTTTGCTAATTTTGCTAGCTATACTTGGGACTTGGGGGGGAGGCCACATCACTGCTTCTCTGTCATAAACCCAGAATCTAAAAAAAATAATCTTTTCATGACATATCCTCCTTGTTGCAGGAGGAACTATACCCCAAGAAACCCACCACAAGTTAGCAGAAAACCTATCCACATGAACAAGTGCAGAGGAGGGGAGAAGGCTCAGACATACAGAGATTTGATACTCAGTTGCCATGCCCTTCGCTCAGGGGTGGTCCAGTCCCCCCACTTCCCCAAATCCCCTTCAATCCTTTTGTCTTAAAAAAAGGAGACAAAACGGTACCTCTGCTGCTGGCACGGGTCCCTGCTCCCTGGTTTCTTTATTGTCCTTTATTTCCACCTGCAAAGAAGGAACCTATCAACATATTTTTGTTTCAAAAAGCAGCTGGAGTCCAAAACTCTCTTTACAGACCCCAGTCGTCCAGCAGTACAGAAGAGAGAGGCTTTATTCACAAGGCCCTGGGGTTATTTAAATGTTCGTCCTCCATTTAGAATAATCCTTTCGGAGGAGGGGGGACACTTGCATTTTAAAAGGTCTTTCGACATCAAAGGAATCAATTTCTTACCTGGCTGAGCCTTTATTCTGCACCTTCCCACTCCACTGGCCAGCTTCCTTTGCTGCCCTCACACTCCCCCCCCCAGAAGATCAACCCCAGCCCTCCTCAGCCCCAGCACAAATCCATCGTCGCTACCAAGCAGCCATCTTGCCTCATTCTCCTTGAAGCCGCGTTACAGACACCCTGGTGCATTCAGGGGCTTTTCTTCTGCCAGACGCTAGAGTCATTATCATACTGCTGAGCTCCCAGCCCTCCTCCCTCCCCCCACACCTCCCCTCCCCAAGAAACAAACAGGGTGGACGTGACATGCATGCCCAGCCTAAACCAATCCTTGCAGGCTAAGCAGCACATAGGAGGAGGAGGAGGAGGAGGAGGAGGAGGAGGAGGAGGGCAGAGAGGGAGGGCTGAAGTCTGGCTGCTGCAGCCTCCTCTCTCCAGAGCTCTCACCTGCCGGAGAGCGCAGCCAAAGACAGACTGATCTACTGACCCACCGCACCAGCTGAAGCCATGGAGGGGGAAGAAACTCTGGTTCTCTTTGGGGAAGAGACTTTGGCTCTCCTCCTGAACGTATGCATTCTGTGGCCAATTTTAGCAAAGACCGGGGAGGGGGGGTGGCGCACAGTGCAAGAAAGGAGCCAGCTTTCAGAACCCAAGAGGGCAACTTCATTTATTGCAGCGACTGTGTTTAGTCTGGTTGTGCCGGCGTTAGCATGCATCAAGTGGGAAAAGAGAGATGTGTGTCTCAACTATCTATGCAAGAAGCACATACCAGGGTGCTGAAGCCATGGAGGTTCCCCAGGCCAGCACTTGTCCAATACAAGGATCTGGCGCACCCAGGCTTGAATCCCCACTCTCCCATGGAAGCTTGCTGGATGACTTTGGGCCACTTACTCCTGTCTCTCAGCCTAACCCTAACCTACCCCACAGGGTTGTTGTGAAGATAAACTCGAGGAAGGAAGACGTTGTACACTGCTTTGGGTCCACATGAGGGGAAGTAGTGTATAAATATCGAAATAAACAAACAGATAGACGTAGAAAATTGGCCCTCTGAGAAGGCTGATTGGGAGGAGGAGACCACAGTACCCCATCTCTTGCCTCCAGCAGCACACAGATGAAAACCAGAGTGGGGTTAGGGAGCGGGCAGGAATTTGACAAGTGCCTGCAGTTCCTTAGAGACCTCTCATGCTTTTGCAATCCAAGGAGGTAACACAATTACCTCCTGACAGAACTATTGATAAGAATGCTACAAAATATTCTCATTGCTACTTATTCTACTCTTCGTATACAGAATGACAGAGCATATTTTGTAGGCAATGCAAGAGGGCTATCTATCGTCTTATCCCAAAATATATGCATCCTTTTTGCACAAAGACCTCTACAGGAACAGAGCAGAAATGAAGGGTGGCACCTACCTTCCAAACACATTTGCTCAGCATATTCAAGGGATCCTCAGTCTGTCAAGTACATTCAGACAGACATGCGAAATTACATTGCACTGCGTTCTTAAAGAGAAAGCTCTACACCCAGGCACATTCTACTCCACAAAATCTGCTCAGACTTGTCCCATCATCAGTACAAATCGCTCCCAGATTGAAATCAGCCGCCTGCTCTAAAAGAATTCACCATCTCATAGCTTGGCACATTGCTACGATCAGCAGATGCAGGTCAACTGGTTGTGGAACCTGTTTGTGCACGCCAGAGGCTGAATTCAGCTCATGGATACAGATGAAAAAGTTTTGCAGGAAACTCAGGAGCTGCAGCCATCGACATATATGGCAAACACAGTTGTCTGAAAAATAGCCCTGTGACACTCCAAAGCTTTCACATTCCTACAACAATTTAAGGACCAATTAAGTTGTCATTCTACCTACTTTGTACTTCTTAAGAAACAGTGGTACACCAGGATAGTTATCACCAGATCTGCTGGTACTCCAAGAAGAATAATCTTTAGTATGGTATATTCAGTTCAATGGAAGAGCCCCTTAAGTTTGAGAAAGTCTCCATAGTCTAGATGAAGGCTTCAAGCTTGATGAACAGAGTGGCTTGATACACTCTGGTCCCGGTCACACGCAGAATTAGCCTGCGCGATAGGGATGAATGCCGGGTGGATTTTATGGGCAAGATCATACGGGAACATCTGGCAAGTGTCCTGCACCCATCGGCAACCCGTATCACCCCACCAAAGATGCGGCGTAAAAAGATACCTGGGAAAGTGCAGTATTTTCCAGAAAACGCGGGGCGCAAGTGGGCATCGGATCACAGAAGCACTGGTATCCCGTCGCATCCATCGCCCGTCTGTGTCTCATCTCACACCGGATTTTTTTGTGTGCGCATGCCCACTGTTCTATGGATTTGCTTCCGTGGTCATGCACATGCGGGAACTCCGGTTTGGGGGAAAAACACGGCCGTCTGATCGGGAAGCGGCGGCTTGCAATCGCCGCATGTGATTGTGCCATGCCACTTCTTCCCCCCTCCCCTTCTTTGCTACGCTTCACCATCAACGTGTGATCGGAGGCTGACAGCCTGAGCACGGAGCCTCGGAGGAACGTCTGATCGTGCTACCGTGCTTCATTCTGCTCCGGAGCAAAAAGCCTCACTTCCACCCCAGATTATCTCACTCGTGTGACTGGGGCCTCTAGCAGTTATACAGTGCTTTCTGGCGACCAAAAATATCACATGCATTATCTAGCTGTAATTCTTACAACAGCCATGCAAGGCAAGTCAGTACTATTATCCTCATGCTAGAGATGATGAACTGAGAATAGGTGATCCAGGTAGGTAGCCGTGTTGGTCTGAAGCAACAGAACAAAGTTTGAGTCCTGTGGCACCTTTAAGACCAACAAAGTTTTATTCAAGGTATGAGCTTTCATGTATAAGCACACTTCTTTTCTTAAGGCTATCTGCTAAGAATTTGGTAGGGTACACATTGGAGTGCAAAAATGGGACCACTGCTACGGCAGCAACCACAAGCTGGGTAGGAACAGGTGAAAACAGGGTCCGCACACACCTGTTCTTCCTCTGCCTGCTGCTGCAGCTGGCTCCCACCCCCATTCCACCCCCTTTCAGTCACCACATGTATAAGGTACAGGGCAGCTAGATCAGTGTCATTTAAAGGGCTAAGACGGGGGGAGGGGTATTGTGCGCAGCAGCAAGCTGATTGGCACCATTCTAAAAGTGCCCCCTCCCTCTCCTGAATGAGGATGCAGGATCCATGCAGCCACTCAGAGTTCCCCCTTGAACCTGATCAAAGAGAAGTTATTTTTGATCCAGTTTAAACAAGGAAGACTTGGGAACCTAACGAGTCATGCTCAGAATGAGCACAACCTTGAGTGGGCATTCTATTTAAATGCAGGGACTTTCTGCTCACATGTAGATCTAGTCTTTATAATGAAGAAGATTCAGATCAGGGACTTCCTGTTTCTATCACATTTTTATCCTGTCCTTCCTCCAGAGACAATACACACGATTCCCCTCTCCATTTTATCCTCACAACAGGTTAGGCTAAGAAAAAATAACTGACCTAAGATCAGCCAGTGAACTGCATACCCAAGTGGGGATTCAAATGCAAGTCTCCCCACTCATGGTATGACACTGGCTCCCACTAGGTTCATAGTTCAGTGCTCCTCAGCTACTACATCACACCCTGGTGCTGACCAAAGAAATTGGCATTCTGAAGATCTCAGGTTTCATATTTTGTTTTTAAGAACCAAGTTTTTAGCCCTTATGGTTGATAAGACAGGCTACAAAAGTAAGTGACTGGGCAATGTCTGGTAACATCTCTGAAGCCTGGGAAGGAATCTGTAGAATTTCTCTCACTGACCAGGAAAATAGTCTTAAACGGCCTGGATCAGTCTTTGCCATTAGGAATGATTAGTGACAGCAGAATAAATTTTGCAAATCAATGGACAAATCTTATAATTCTGGTAAATTGCAAAGTTCCAACTTTCTTGAAGGAGAATTTTGGTTTCTCTTCTTATGTGTCATTCCCCACCTTGGAATTCACACCTTCCTTCCTACCAGAGTGCTCAGGCAAGTTTAAACTCCAGAACCTTTGCTGATAGAAAAAGCATTTTACTACCGAAGGCCAAAAGGCTGAGGGGTCATAATATTCTTGCAGTCTTAAACCCCTTAACTCTCACTACATGAAAATAGGTTCTGGGGAGAATGTAAATAAATTTATCTCAAGAATAGTCACTTTTCTGAATGTGGAGACTACAAACACTCTACATGTGTACAGACTGCTTTTCCCTGTCTACACAGTAACCATGCCCATGTATCTACTTGATATCGTAGGATAACAAGCAGAGAACCCACAAGGACTGGGGGGGGGGCATTTAAATTCCCTATTTTGTCTTTCCTCCTGGCAGCTCCCTATCCTATCGCCTTTCTCTGCTTCCTTCTCTTATTCCCATTCACCAGCCAGCCTTTTGTTTATCTCCCCCTCCTAGACTTAAGCTTCATTTATTAACTTCATGTACACCCCACCTTTCTCCCCAGTGGAGACCCAAATTAGCTTACGTCATTCTCCTTGCCTCCATTTTATCCTCACAGCAACCTTGTGAGGTAGATCAGGCTGAGACAGGGTGACGGGTCCAAGATTAGCCAGCAAGCTTCCATGGCAGAGGGGGGATTAGAACCAGGATGTCCCAGACCTTATCTGACACTCTAGCCATTACACCATGCTGCTCTCAGCTTTCCTCCCTTTTTTCCTCTTGGCAGCCTCTCACTGGGAGAAGTCTGGCCAAGTTGAAAAAGTCATGTGGTAGCAAGTTGTTTAGGTTAGTTGTGTGGTGGCCACTGTCAGGCCCAGCCAAGTCACATATGTTATGTGGAGACTGCCCCTGGACTGAGGTTGTATCCAGTGTTCCCTCTAAGCTGAGTTAGTGTGAGCTAGCTCACAGTTTTTTAGCCTCTGGCTCACACATTTGTGTCTTAGCTCAGAAAGGATGGCTCCAGAGCAAACTAATTTATGTAGCAGCCAAACTGCTTGCTCACAACTTTAATGCCAGTAGCTCACAAAATAGAATTTTTGCTCACACTGATTAGAGGAAATGCTTCTCAGCCTTTTGGCTAAGATCAAGTGTAGTGTGATTAGAGGGAACCTTGGTTGTATCAAGTTGTACTCACCACTGCACCTGGGTGAGTTGTGCAACTGAATGGTAGCAAGTTGCCTGGTAGTTGCTGCTGGGCCTAGCCCCAATGAGTTCCTCCCTCCAGGGCAGGAGGGAGGTGAGCAGGCATGGACTGGGAGGTCAAAATAGCCCTGGAAAAGCCCCAACCCACCCCCCTGACAGAACCCAATGTTTGAGGGCTGACAATATTGTTGTGGTTACCAATCAACTCCCACTATGGCCACTGGGATCTCAGTGGGTATTTATTTCTTAAAGGCATGTGTGCTGCATCAATTATTTGAGAGGGAGGGATAGTCACCCACTTTTTTTTAGATTTCAGATTTTTCTGCAAACCTGGAGTTTTGGTGGGTAGGAGCACAGACGCTAATCTGGGAGAACTGGATTTGATTCCCCACTCCTCCACATGCAGCTGCTGGTGTGATCTTGGGTTAGTCATAAATTTTTTCAGAACTGTTCTCTCAAGGGCAGTTCTTGAGAGAGCTCTCTCAGCCCCACCTACCTCACAGGGTGTCTGTTGTGGGGAGGGGAATGGAAAGGGATTATAAACCGCTCTGAGACTCCTTCAGGCAGTGAAGGGTGGGTTATAAATCCAATCTCTTCTTCTTTCTTCTTTTCTCACATTTTTAGAAAGATCTGTCTTGTCTGCTCATATCTCCAGTCTCTGAATTTAAGTATCTACACATGGGGTCACGTTGAACACTATACATATTAATTTCTATCTTGGTGGGAATTATTTGCAAGCAGGTGTGATTTAAGAATTTCTCATTTTAGTAATTAAGGCACTGATTACTTGTCATCTCCCCCACCATCCCAATTTTTCCAACACAGTTTTGACTCCTACTGGGTAGTCTTATGCTCTTCGACATCTCTTGTGGAAAAAAAAATGAAGTTATATCAACAAAGGACTCATAGTGTGATCATACAAATTACTTTCCTCTGGATAGCTGATACATTGCATATACATGGTTAAGACTTAAGACTTCTACACATGCCTGCTTATGGCAGCTACTGCACATGTAAATTGGAGATGGGAGGCAATAACTAGCAGTAAAAGCTCTAATATACTTTACATTTAAAGATAAAGGTAAAGGTTCCCTTGCTCGAAAGCCAGTCGAGTCCGACTCTAGGGTTGCGGTGCTCATCTCCGTTTCCAAGCCGAAGAGCCAGCGCTGTCCGAAGACGTTTCCGTGGTCATGTGGCCGGCATGACTAAACACCAAGGTGCACGGAACGCTGTTACCTTCCCACCGAAGTGGTCCCTATTTATCTACTTGCAATTTCTTGCTTTCAAACTGCTAGGTTGGCAGGAGCTGGAACTAGAGACGGGAGCTCACTCTGTCATGCGGCACCCGGGTCTTGAACTGCTGAATTACTGACCTTCCACAGCCTGCAGTTCAGCGTCTTAACCACTTGAGCCACCGCAGCTCCTACTTTACATTTAGCACATAGTTAATTTCCATGTAATGTTTATTTATTATTGTTTTATATAGCCTGTCTCTTCAGAGCTGAATGATTGTGATTACACACAGATTATACACTTAGAGGTGCTGGGAATACTGCTGGTATTACAACTACTCAATGTGACATCATCAGCCCCCTCCCCTTCTATGACCTCATCAGACCCTACCCAGTGAGTCTCAGGGTTTGGGATTTGGATTATGGTGACCTGACAACTCTAGTCCTCCTTCAGTGGACTCATGTTCCCACACCATAAAATTTCTGGCCGGGGGGTGGGGGGGGGATGGGACCTAAGCCTGAAGCAGCTGAAGAAGTCTTGCAGAAGTTACTAGGCCACAAAAAATGTAACCAGCCTATCAATGCTAACAATTAGTAACTTAAAACAAAAACATTTTTTTAAATCTTCCCAGGCCACTTGCTGAAAGCAATCCCTGCCCTCCACTGGCAATCAGGCAAGTGAGAAATTTAAAGCAGTTGTTATTAACAAGAAAGCCAACAGACATAATGGTCCAATAAAGATTCCAGTGAAACAGTTTCAGATTTATACACCAATATTAGTTTCCTAAAAATTAACCATACTATCTGTTCCCTGTTCCCTACTAAGAGAACATGAAGCACTTTGAACAACCAGTAATGCTATTTAAACAGTAAATGCAAATGTTGTTTAATGGCTTAGGCTGCTTCTACATGGAGCTGCTTCTCTAAGAAGCTGTCACTGGGGCAACAGAACAACCACACAGCAGTTTTCCCAACACTTTCCTTGTCTCAGCCCCCAACAGTTACAATTTCCTCCCTCTTCTGGATAGTTTTTTTCAAAAATCAAGAATTGCTAGATAATATCATAATATGGCAATATATCATTAGAATAAGCTACTAGTCCTCAGATTTTATTTTTTAAAAATACATCTTCAGCTCTTTTCTTTGCGGAGTGATGAAAGAAAAGGTGCAGACTGCACATTTCCCCTTATAATTCTCCAACAAAAAGGGCACCTACACAACATAATGGTCTGATCGTATTCTAATAATCCTTTCCCCATTCTCAATATGCTCCTTTCCAAACCTGTGTTGCTCCAACCTTTTTGGGAAGACTGCAGCAAGCATGTTATCATGCCATCTGGATAGAAAGGTATCCACTTTCTTGCTCTGCAAAGTTCCTGTCCACATTGGCACCATTTTCCTGCTGTCAGCTCATCATGGCCGCCATTTTTCTGGCCGTACCAGCGGAAGGCTTTTTGAGGTCTTTAATTAAAAGAATGTTATTACTATAGTGCTATAGCAATTACCATATTGTTTTTAAAAGCCCTCAAAAAGCCCTCCAATGGCAACGCAGGAAAAAGTGCAGGGGAAATGGTGGCCATGAGGCGCTGATGGAGAAAAGTATGTAGAAAATTCCTTTGCAGAAGCTCCATGGCCAATGCATGTACTTCTGCATTCATACCAGAAATGAAAGCAGCATGGAGAATCCACACTCTGTGTAGATGCTGCCTGTTTGTAGAACCCAACTGCCTCCTTGGTATACTGAGGAGCTGAGGGCAATTAAATAAACAAGGCAGTATTTTGAGTGCAAGCAGACAGATGGACAATCCAGCTGAACATATAATTATGCCACAGTGGATAGGCCATTTATTGGGGGAAATCCCAGTACCCATTACCACAATGGGGCTGGTGAGGAGGAATACAGGTGGCGCTGGCATAGGATTAAGGTGAGTACCACTGTGCCTATGCTCTTCCTCAGCCAGGCCAGTGAAGAAGAGCATGGGTATAACAGTCCCTGGCTTCTCCACGGCTTGTCCCTTTTCTGGGGCTGTTTTGGCCTCCCAGTCCACCCCTGCACTGTGCTACTACAAAGAACGTTCTTTTTTCCACCATCATCACACCATTAAGCTTTGCTGTTCCGTGTTTTTTTGGTGGGGGAGAAGACATTGTTGACCCCAGTGAACAAAACTCAGAACATTTACTATTTTACTGTGACAAATTTGCAAGGCATTTTTCACTCGCATCCGTGCCAGCTTCCAGAGTCCAGACTTGTTGTGCTTAGTTAGAAACCTTTCAGCTACTGGGTAAAACTAGCACTTTGAATTGGGCCTTGACGTGAGTAGAAAGTTATTGACCCTCTTGAAATACTTGTGTAATATGTGTAATAAAACACCAAAGCGCACGGAACACTGTTACCTTCCCACCGAAGTGGTACCTGTTTATCTACTTGGAATTTCTTGCTTTCAAACTGCTAGGTTGGCAGGAGCTGGAACTAGAGACGGGAGCTCACTCCGTCATGCGTCACCCGAGTCTCGAACTGCTGAACTACTGACCTTCCACAGCCTGCAGTTCAGCGTCTTAACCACTTGAAGAAACTCAAAGAAACAGTACAAGATTGGAAAACATGGAAAGAGCTGGCCCATAGAATCGCCAAGAGTCGAACATGACTGAATGGACAACAACAACAACAACAACAACAATGAACTTTGCTGGGGGCCAGGGAAACCCTTGTTATTTAAACATGTACAGATCAGTCGCCAATAACTCCTTTTGGAGAAGGCACCTGAACAGGTGGTTGCAGTCCAGCTCCAGGCACTTTTGGATGAAACATTATCTAAACCTATTTCGGTTGGGTTTCAGACCCATTTTTGGGGACAGAAAATGCCTCGATAGCCCTGATGGAGGACCTCTGCTGGGAAAGCCAAAGAGGAGTAAGCCCTTTGGGGGGGGGGGTTTGGACCTTTCAATGGCCTTCCATACAATTGACTAGTATCTTTCTGGATTAGCTGGCTTCATTAGGTGTTGGGGCAACACGCTCCAATGATCTGGCTGACTGGTGCTGGGACTGCATTGTTTTGCCCAGTGGCATTTATGATATATAGGGGTCAAACAAGTTCCGTTTGCTCCTCCATATTGTTTAACGTCTACACAGAGCCACTCAGAGAGGTCATCCTGACTTGTAGGATTAAATGCTATCAGTATGCAGATGATATTCAGTTTTCTCTCAATCAGGTGAGGCAGTGGATGTCCTGAGCAGCTGCCTACAGGCTCATTACCTCAGTCCAGGTAATATAGAAGTATTATTAGTTGGCAGTGGTGCTGGCCAGGAAAATTGTCTACTGCTGGCCCTGGATGTGGTTATGCTCCCCTTACAAGAACAGACTTACAGCTCAGGGATACTGTCATATCCAAATCTACAGATGAATGCTCAGATTTTTACCAGGTCCAGCTGGATTGCCAGTGACAGACCTTTCCCAAGAAGCAAGACCTAGCCACAGTGAACCATACTCTTATCACCTCTGGATCAGATTACTGCAATGCTGTCTACACAGCATTTTCCTTGAAGACTAACTGGGAATTTCAGCTAGTCCTGAATGCACTAGCTGGACGGTTGTCAGGCATTCACTACAGGCAACATATTACACAAGTATTTCAAGAGGTTCAATAACTTTCTACTCATGTCAAGGCCCAATTCAAAGTGCTAGTTTTGGTCCTTAAAATTTTAAACTCTGTAAGACCAGAGTACCTGAAGGATTGTCTTCTCCTGTATGAGCCTGTCGATGCATTACTTTTCCACTGCATACTTTGTTTCGTCATCCCCCCCATCCCCCCACGAGGCAGGTAGCCACAAGGGACTGGACTTTTTTTATACCACATCAGAGCATTGGTCTATCAAGGTCAGTGTAGTCTATTCTGACTGTCAGCAGGTATCCAGGGTTGAAGGCAGAGGTCTTTCATGTCACCTACTACTTGATCCTTTCAAATGGAGATGACAGGGATTGAACCTGGGATCTTCTGCACACCAATCAGATGCTCTACCACTGAGCCATGGCCTCTCCTTGAGTGCAGAACCTCAGTTTTGGAATATCTTCCCACTCTCTGTTCACCAGGCACATTTTTCATTGCCTGCCCAAGACATTTTTAATTTGGTCAAACTTTTAATTAGTGAACCAATAAATGGGATTAGGGTTTTTAGCTGCCACCATCCCCCCCCCCCATTACTGTTTTAATTATTAGGGCTTTAATTTATTTATTTTATCATATTTCTATCCTGCCCTCCCCCTCAAGCAGGCTTAGGGCAGGTCACAACAGTGTGAAACAATTAAAGCATCACAGCATACTTATATTAAAACCAATAACCCCAATAGTACAGTCCACAAGATGGCAATTACAATTCAATAGGAACTCCTGTATGAATCTAGTATGTGTGCCTAGGATGAGACAAAATATCAGGCAAGTATACATAGCCAACATCAATAACACAGTTGGATTAGTGGAAGCCCCAGAAATTAAGGGCAGGAAGATTGCGGAAGGTGGAGCAGGAGAGGCCAATGTAATTTAGACACCCGCCACCTCAACTAAAGACCTGGGAGAACAGCTCTGTTTTCAGCGTTGCCTGGAGATTTTGAGGGTGGATCCAGGAGTAGGTACTTCATCCAAAATAGTGTCTATCTCCTTTTTGACCTTAACAGTAGGATCCTCCTTAATTATAGTGTAGTGTGCTGTACTATACAATTGTCTATTAGAAGAAGAAGAAGAGATTGGATTTATACCCCGCCCTTCACTACCCAAAGGTGTCTCAGAGCGGCTTACAAACTCCTTTCCCTCCCCCTCCCCACAACAGACACCCTGTGAGATGGGTGGGGCTGAGACAACTCTAACACAAACTGCTCTTTTTCAAGAACAGCTGTGCCAAAGCTTGTGACTGACCCAAGGTCACATCAGCAGGTGCAAGTGGAGGAGTGGGGAATCAAACCCGGTTCTCCCAGATTAGAGTCCGCACACTTAACCACTACACCAAACTGGCTCTTCTTAATATAATCCAATTTATCCCAAATAACAACAGCACCCCCTTTGTCAGCTGGTTTAAATATCACATCATCAAGAGCCATGAGATTATTAAGAGAGTCTCTTTCCACTCTAGCCAAATTTTGCCAAACCTTTATATCTGTTTTATACATTTCATTAATATCCTCCAATACTAATTCCTGAAAAGCCAGAATTCTAGAGTTTTGAGTAGGAGGATTAAAAGTAGATGTTTAAATATCACATCATCAAGAGCCATGAGATTATTAAGAGAGTCTCTTTCTACTCTAGCCAAATTTTGCCAAACCCTTATATCTGTTTTATACATTTCATTAATATCCTCCAATACTAATTCCTGAAAAGCCAGAATTCTAGTGTTTTGAGTAGGAGGATTAAAAGTGGATTTGGGTTTAAATTTTATAACCTGTCCCTCTGGTTGTTCCACATTGTTCTTTAAATAGTCAGCCAGTCTGATTTTCCTAAACATGTGCTGCAGTTCAACCATTAATTTAAATTGATCATGCTTGGGAGTGGAGATAAAGGAGAACCCTTTTGGATGAGGCACTGTTGATAGGTTATATAACTAGGTCTACGTATGACTTCTTGCTGCAGTCTGAAAACAGAACTCGCTTGTTCTGTCTTTTACCTAAGATCCATAAAGAGGTCCGGCCAGTTCCTGGTAGACCCATAGTCTCGTACGGTGGTTCGGTCTCAGAACCCCTGGCATGTTATTTGGATGACTTTCTGAAAACTTTTATTCCCAGAATTAATACATATCTAAAGGATACCATGGACTTTTGGGAACATATGAATCAGATACAGATAGAGGCTGAGGATATTTGTCACTATGGATGTGGTATCATTGTACACAAATATACCACATGAGGAAGCATTGGAAGTGATTCAGGAAACGTTATAGAAGACAGAGAACAATAATATTCCCCCCACCTTCTTTTTATGCCAATTGGCTGAACTTTGTTTAAAAAGAAATTACTTCCAATTCTAGAATAAAATTCTTTGGCAGGTTTCCGGAACAGCCATGGGATGTAAATTTGCACCTGAGCTGGCCAACTTATTTATGAGTAGATCTGAGAACCAATTCATCCTGAATAATAACATCTACCTTGAGAACATCATTGTCTTTAAACGTTTTTGGATGATATCTTCTTGATTTGGAAGGGCCCAGTGCAACTCCTATTGGCATTTAAGTAATTTATTCAACAACAACAAATTTATTCACAGCAAAAAGCCAGCACTCTAAAACAACAAACTAACTCAAACTAAATTCATACAACCACAAGCATAAATGAAATATATAAAATTAATATCTAATAGAGCATGCATGTAAAAGATGTTAAGTCCTGTAAAAAAGCAATTTGTTAACAGTATTCATGATACTATCAAATTTGAGTTGAAATATGACAGCAAAAAGATTAATTTTCTAGATGTTGAGATCAAGCAGGTGGGGGACAGGATTGAAACAGATACCTATAGGAAACCTACAGATGCCAATTCTTTTCTTGTAAATGACAGCTTTCATCCACAGCCCTTGACAAAGAATTTACCCTTTTCCCAGATGTTGCATATCAGAAGAAACTGTAGTCAGTACACTGACTTTGTCAAGCAAGGCAGATTGCTTATGAGTCAGTTTAGAGATAGGGGATACTCCTCCAGAATTCTACAACAGGCTTTTCATAAAGCAAGTAATACTAACAGATCCTCCCTTCTGGTCCCCAAAAGCAGACATAGTCAAACCAATAGAATGATTACAGTGACGTATGATGGGAGATCTGCCCAAGTGAGGGATATTATTAGAAAACACTGCCCCTCTTATCTAACATCCCTAGATGCTGTCTCCCCCCCCCCCTTTTTTTTTTACTGCAGATCAAAAAACCTGAAAGACATACTTGTCAGGACTCGGAGTAGTTTAAAATCTTCAGCTATACAGAGGGGATTGGATGGCAAGGGCAGACTGGTTGGAAATTATCCCTGTGGGGGGTGCTCTATG
>NW_015173680.1:1100180-1129210 GCF_001447785.1 Gekko japonicus | reverse complement strand
CCAGAAATACCAGTGCCATCAGGAGGTCCACCAGTGGGGCCAGGACATTAGAAGCCCTCCCACTGTTGACCCTCCCAAGCTACAGAGGGAAGTGGATGGCAAGGCCGGACTGGTTGGAAATTATCCTTGTGGGGGATGTTCTGTGTGAGTTATTATTAGGAACGGATTTCTGTTATGACTCCTCTAAACAAGGTCATACACTGTCCTTTTTTGTGTGTATTTGTAACTTTGAACATTTTATGAGGCTTTATTTTGGCACCTACTAGGTTTTTATATGTCTTTGAAATAAACACTCTTGGCCCTTAGTAAGTTTTCTAAACTTTCTTTGGAGGTTTGTGTTTTGTTGGTTTAGATGTCTCCCCCCTCTTTTTTGGGGAACCCTATCCATTTTACAGGTCCTGTGGAACTTTAATAAGTCCTTCAAGGCCCTGGTCTCACTTGGGAATGTGTTCCACCAGGCTGAGGTTGAAAAAGTCTGGCCCCGGTAGAGGCTAAACAGATGTCTTTCGGGCCGGGGATCATCAGGAGCGTAGCACTCTTTCGGGGTTCTATTGGGAGAGGTGGTTCTGCAGATAGGTTGGTCTGTTCGTCCCAGATGTTTTGTCATTTTCTGCTACTATTTATTGGGTATTTTAACACATTATATTTTTACATTGTGCTTCTATATGAATGTATGTGTGATGCTTTGGATTCTCAAAAGTGCTATATAAATGATGAGATGTTGCAATTATTTATTTATACTATACTACCATTACCCTGAAAAATGAAGTTCATATCATTGATGAAAAGCCACTAAAGTGGATAACTCCTCTATTTGACTGGTGGTCCTATGGATTAATAAATAGAGCAAAATAGTTTACACGACCAGTTAGTATAATATTTGGTCATAAAAAACATAGATCCAATTTTTCTAGTGACAAGCTCTCACCATAGCCAAAATAAAACAAGACTTCTGTGGCATCTTGGGAACTAACAGAATTTTTCTAGCATAAACTAGACAACTTTTTATTTTGCTGGAATAAATTATTAGTCTTCAAGACACCAATGGACTCCTGTTTTATTTTGCTGCTACGACTAAGGTATCTGGCATTACTATGTACATCTCTTTGCCCCCTTGGTATTTGAACAACAACAGAAACAACAACACTTGACCATTATCATCTCTCTCAAGAATGACCTAGCAGAGCTGGTTGGGTTTTTAAAACACACACACAAAAGCCACATACAATAGCAGCAAAATGCAATAACAGTATTCACAGATCCAACTGGCCAACAACCATCACCCACTAAGCAAAGAAGGCATCTTGAAGCTGAGCAACTGATTTGTCATTCACTGGCTTTTCAATGCGAGCAAATGAAAAAGTCTCACTGGAAGGAGAGTAAATGGGGAGGGGAATTGGTCTTCATGGGTCAGGGAATACTAGTGTCCCACACTGAGGATCCCCCCCACCCCTGCTGTGAATCTTTGGGGGGGAAATAAAGCAGAGACCATTCACCTTTTCCCCTCTAATCAATAGTGACCTCCAGAACAAAAACCCATTCCCCTTTTCTATTGCAGAGGTCTCTGGCCCCTGCCTGCCTCAAACACACCCACAACTGAAAACCTCTCCCATTAGCCACAGAAACATTTTACATTTAACAATCTCCCCCCACCTTGTATTTAAACAACACCCAGGACAACACTGAAAGGGCCACGTGATCCAGAAATCAAAGCCTAAGCCCCCAGCTTTTATAGTCTTGTTGTACAGCTGAACAAAAGATGCAGGACAAGTGAACCTTTAACAGACAAATTGCTAGAAGCAATTTTTTGAGTTATACAGAACTCTTTTGCAGTCTCAAGCAACCAAAGGGGGGGGAACCCAAAATTTTAAAAAATCCATATGTTTTAAAGAGGATGTTAAACTAGTAGAGTTTTAAAGCAAAGGGGCAGAAAGATCTAAAGTTTAAACAGGTATTACGTTAAATATCTGATTTTAATCAAGGCACACAATTTATTAGAAATGAAGTACCAAACTTTTCAGAAACAGACTTCCCATTTTGGTCAGTACAGCCTTAAATTGAGTTACACGTTGCACCCTTCTAGGCCCATGGACATTGTTTAGAACTGCACTGTGTGAGCAGCTTGACCTCACCCTCCTGGTTGTAAAGGTACTGGCCTTTAAAGCAGAATTCTGCATTAGTCTTATAGATTTAAGGGACCCATCGGCACATCTTTGGATATTGCACTATTATTGTGCTACAGCAGCCATTTGACATAGATTTATATTGCCCAAACAAAGAAAATCCAGTTGGGAATAACTGCTATAGCACTATGATACCTCATTTCCAACGATGCATGGATGCTGCACAAGACAAGTGTGTTGCATCTGGAAGCAATTCTGACTTTCCATAGATAAGCACCTAATAGCTATGGGACTGTGTTGGAAAAGAAGCTACCTAAGAAGACCATTGGTCATGCAATAAACGTAACTGTTTGCATATCAGAGAAGGATATATTCCTCTTCTTTAACCAAACATATAATTATTTGATAAAACAGGAAACATTTGCTGGACTGTGTAATGACCCCCACACACGCATACTTCAAATATATGCTGATGTTTTCTGGACAATCTAGTAATACGGGATTTCACTTCTCCCCCCACATTGGAACAATACTGTCCCTAAGATTCTGTGGACAGTGGTGGACTGGAAAGTAAAAATGGCCCTGGAGCCTACAAGGCAGCACCTCAGGGACCGCTCAGCTCAGTTCCAGTCAGTGGCACCGATGATGTACACCAGCTCACCCATTCCCCACCACCAGTGTCAGCGGAGCAGGAGGCAGTTGCTGAACTGGCATCAAACAATGCAGTTGCTGGAGGGTGCAAGCCAAGCTTGTGCATTTCCCTGCTTGTGCATTTACGAAACATTTCTGTTCACATCCAAATTACACTCCTCAAGGCGTTCCGTGCGCCTTGGTGTTTAGTCATGCCGGCCACATGACCACGGAAACGTCTTCGGACAGCGCTGGCTCTTCGGCTTTGAAACGGAAATGAGCACCGCAACCCTAGAGTCGGATTCTACTGGCCTTCGAACAAGGGAACCTTTACCTTTATCTTTACTAGGGCTACATCACTTAATCCACAACTGGAGACCCCCCCAAAAGTATTATTATATATACATGAATATTTGCTCACATTTATTCCTTTTCATCTTTGTGTCTACCTTTCCTCCCCTTCTTCTGTTGCCTCCCCTCTGCCAAAATGTAGAATGAAACCTTCTAGAGGGAGGGATCTGTCCTTTTGCTTAAGCTGCCCTGTAAAGTGCCATATGCATCAATATAGTAGTAATCATAAAATAACAATAACGTGTTATTAAGCATGGAGTAAAACATGCCCTAGAAGTTTTATCTTCTCTAACACTCAGTCCCTATAAACTGGCTGGGGTGATGGATTTCATGAAACACCCAGGCTCTATACCAATATGAATTTGCCAGGCAGCAATTTTAGCCCATTTGAAAATACCATCACTGTCGGCATGGTAACTACATTCACACTTTCTTGAGCTGAGCATCACTCACAAACAGTCATGGACGTCAGTGGCATAGAGGGTGGGGAGAAGTGGGTGATGGCTCTTTATAGGAATCTGTTGACTATGGGGAGAGAGACGTGGACCGCAAGGATACTGGACAAGCTGCAGAGATGCTCTTTGAAAACAAGCTGAGGAGCTGTTTGAAGGGTTGAGTGAAAATGGCAACACTTTGGCAAACACTCCCTACTCAAAAAACTAGCACAAGAGGGCCACTGGATGCTGAGATTTGTTGTCCCACCAGTACCTAGTGCTGCTTCGTGAAAATACAAGTCTAATTATTCGAACATTTTATTTCAAACAGAGGCTAACCAGATGTTTTTGGAAGTTTGCCTGAAATAAATAACCAACTTCAACTAACAATAGATTTTTAGTAGGCCTGTGGGCCAAACTTGCCCGTGGGGCATGAGAAATGGATCCCAACAAACCACAATAAAAGCAGTCTTAACACACAAATCAATCCATCAAGAATTAACAGATTCCAGTCACCAAAGATTAACAGGTTCAGTGATGCTGATAGGTGCAAACACACCCAGTCTTTCTCATTTGATGTTTAGGGAACACAAGCACATGTAACTTGTGCTATGTACAACTAGAGATGTAAAATTTCCAGAAATTTTGAAGCCAGGGGGGACATTTTTTTCAGAGAAAAATGGAAATTTGGGGGAGAATTTTTATTTATTTATTTATTAAACTTGTATCCCGCCCTTCCAACATGGGCTCAGGACGGCGAACACAGAGGCAAATGCCATACATAAAACAATAAAACAATAAACAATAATTACCTATAAAACAGTTAAACATCTATAAAACATCTCAACAGACCATATCAATTCCATAATAAAATGCCAATAACAATAACACACTCCGAGTAAACACAATTGTCTCTGCTCAATTGATGTTACACCATAACTGTCATCTCCATACAAGGGCCAGTGCGCCTCATGATGTTAATACAGTGGTGGTACAATGGTGGTAGCAGCCCCTACTCAAAAGCCTGGCGGAAGAGCTCCGTCTTACAGGCCCTGCAGAACTGCATAAGGTCCCGCAGGGCCCTGATCTCCTCCGGGAGTTCGTTCCACCAGGTAGGGGCCACCACCGAAAAAGCTCTGGCCCTGGTTGCAGGATATTTAACTACCTTGGGGGCTGGGATAACCAACAGATGTTGCCCCCCTGACCCTAGTGCCCTTGGGGGAACATATGGGGAAAGGCGGTCCCTCAGGTAAGAATTGAAATATATGCAATACTTACTGTCCTATAAAAAACTAATTTATTGCTTTAACAACATAAAATTCATCGTTTATCATTTACTTAGCATATAAAATTACAATAGTTGACATATTTATGAAATTTAAAAGTTATAACTGCCTTAGTTTTATACCAGCAAAATTGCAAACATACCCAATACTAGAGAGAAAGTTGAAAGCTGATGCACCCTATGCTATCTTAGCACACATACCTTAATTTTTGCTATCTAGTTAGAGTGGGCTAAAGTCTTGATGAAACTTCCAGTTTCCCTCTAAGGCTTTGGTGCAGTTTCTCCCGACCTCCTTTGGATCTTTTTTACCCTCCTTCAAGGTAGGGCAATAAGCTACTTTTTACCCAGTCTGTGGGTAAATGTGTCACAGTGGTTACAGGAAGAGGTGAAAGGTCAACCATATCAGGTCAAAAAGGCAACACAAGGCATGCAACTATTGGTCCTGTTCACACTAGGGGTTTTGGGACAGGAGAGGGACGGATCGGGGGCGGAGCAAATGGGCGCGATCCCACGGCAACATCTGGGAAGCGTTGCCTGCCCGTCCCCGATCTTTCCGCCCAAAAACCCGCACTACAAAGAACCACCTACCTGGGTGGTTCTTCTGCTTGAAGCGCCGCAAGCCGGGCCGTCGGATCGCCGGCGCGTCTTTGCGCCGGCTCATTTCCGGCTCCTAGCCGAACTGCGCATGCTCCGACATGTGCAGTTCGGCAGGCTCCCCGTCTGAACTGTGTTTTCTCCCCGGCATCTGATCGTGCCGGGGAGAAAAGGCGCAGCGGCCCAGGGGATCGCGGCGTCTCAACTTTGGTGTGGCTTTTAAAAGCCGTGCTTTGGAGTGCCTCACTACCTCCAGAGGGGCTGATTAAAAACAAAAAACAGGCCCCGTGTGGCAGGGGCCATTGAGAAGCAATGAAAGCCTTGCATGCTTCCCTCATGAAGATCAGGTGTCCTCTGAGGTGCAGAAATCCACCTTGGATTTTTAGAACTGTATATGTCTACAGCATGCCCACCTTGTCTTTAGAAGCATTTCATTCATTTTAAAAGAGAAAATATTTCATAGGAGTTTCTTTCAATACTCCCACAAATCTCCACCAGAAAAACTGAAAACAAAGGCCTCAGGGAAAAACTGGGGGGAAAGAATCCCCCCCCTAATCCCCCTCTATCCTTCACATCTCTATGTACCACACACAGCCATTCTGGCACTAAATTAAGAATTACTTTAGCAAAAGTACATAACCTTGACCAAGGCGTGTTTCTTCTTATGGAGCCCCTTTGTGTGCTAAGCAGCAGGAAGAGACAATTGTGGGTACCATATCAATCTGCATACACAGGGAATGGAGAGGAAGCGGAATGAACAGCTGGAGGGCTTCTAGTGTCTTGGCCCCACTGCTGGACCTCCTAATGGCACCTGGTATTTTGGGCCACTGTGTGACAGAATGTTGGACTGGATGGGCCACTGGCCTGATCCAACACTGGCTTCTCTTATGTTCTCTTATGTTCTTATGATTCAACCGCAGAATTAAATTATAGGAAAGTAGAGCCAACCTGCCAGGTACATGCTTGCCAAATAAAGAGAAAAAGTGCCTCACTACCTCCAGAGGGGCTGATTAAAAACAAAAAACAGGCATAGCAGGAAGCATCTGAACAGGGAAGAGGGGCTTCTGCCAACTACGGCACTTCCCTCTGGAGAAATGCCAGTTCAGATCACAGCATGCAGCCAGAGATAGAGACTGACAAAGGCAACATCACAGCTACTGTTGCTTATTAGAAATCTCACAAGGCATTTTCAGTGTGCACTTAAGGAAGTTTAACCCAGGAAGCACAAACAGTTAAGAGATATGGAACAGGCAGGCAGGAGTTTCATGGAGAGAAACATGACACTCATCCACCAGAGATACAGATTTGAGGGCCCTAAATGTCTCATACCCTAAGAAACATGTACATTTGATTTTAGCAAAATGTGTATCTTCAAAGGCAAGGAATTAAACATAAGCCAATTAATGAGAGCCAGTGTTATGTATTTTTTTAAGACGAGGGAGATGTGGGTTCAAATCCTCAGTCAATGAAGATAGTTTCAGGAAGGTAGCAGAAGAACTCAATTCGAGTCCAGAAACAGCACCTTAGAGAGCGACAAGGTTTTCTGGGTATAAGCCTTTGTTGTTTTTTTAAAATATTTTTGCATTTGTGTGTGCATGTGTGCCCATGCCTGGAAGTCACGGCGACCTCTGGTGACTCCTACTGGGGCATGGAGGACTTTCAGAGAAGTGGCCTGATAGCCTGCCTCTGCCCTCCTGGCCCTGGTATTCTTTGGAGGTCTCCCATCCAAGTACTTGCCAGGGTTGGCCCTGCTTAGCTTCTGAGGTCTGATGAGATCAGGCTTGCCTGGGCTATCCAGGTCAGGGCTGGGTATTACCTTTTTGTGAGTCAAAGCTCCCTTCCTCAGATACCTGATGAAGGAAGCTTGCCTCTTGAAAGGCTATACCCCCCAAATCTTGTTAGTCTCTCAGGTGCTACTAGACTTGAATCTCACTCTGCCATGGAAGTTTACTGGGAGACCTTGAGCCAGTCGCCCTTTCTCAGCCTGAACTACCTCACAGGGTTGTTGTAAAGATGAAATGGTAAGAGGCGACCATGTACACTGTCCAGAGCCCCTTGGAGGAAGGGAAGAATGAAATCTAATAAACAGATGATAAGCAAACAATTAGGCATAAACATCAGCTTATATTAAGCGGAAAGAAACAGAGTATAAATCTCTAAATGAATAAAATTCAAGGCTCCGAGAGCCTTGTACAATGATGAAGAGCCAGATGTTTTATACACATATGGGTGAATCCCCATCTTCCCTTGCTTAGACTACCAGCTTAAGATCCACTAAAGAATCACATCTTGACAACTAAGGTCCCACAATATTTTGGAGGCAGATTTCAAAGGGAACTGGAGGCTTTGTCTACTTCTCAGCCACTCCAGTTTGGTGTAGTTGTTAAGTACGTGGACTCTAATCTGGAAAAACCGGGTTTGATTCCCCACTCCTCCACTTGCACCTGACTGGATGACGTTGGGCAAACCGTAGTTCTGATAAGAGCTGTTTTTGAAAAAGAGCAGTTTCTGTCAAGAGCTCGCTCAGCCCCACCCACCTCACAGGGTGTCTGTTGTGGGGAGGGGAAGGGAAAGGAGTTTGTAAGCCGCTCTGAGACACCTTTGGGTAGTGAAGGGCGGGGTATAAATCCAATCTCTTCTTCTTCTTCTTCTTCTATCACCTCAAGAGAGAGTGGGGTGGGAGAACTCTCAGGGAAGCACATAGGGTTTCTTTGCCCCCAATGGCTACTGGGAGGTGAAAACCAATATTGTAGTAGGGACAGGTCTGAATGAAGTATGTAAGGAGGCAGAAGCCTGGTTGCTCTAATGGGTATGGAAAGTGACAGGAGACAGTGTGTTTAATATTTCTGTCTTGCCCACCATCAACTCAAACTGGTTTCCAAGCTGTTTTACGGAAGAATCAACATAAAAACAGAAGAATAATACATAAAAACAATACTAATACCCACACATATAGCACCAGTCATCATTATCATCATCATCTAGCAAAAAACCCAAACCCCAACTGTTGTTGTTGTTGTTGTTATTATTATTGTTGTTGTTGTTATTATTATTATTAAAACAGTCATTTATGAAAAAGAATTTTAAATGTCAGGGTTAAGAAAAACAGGATGAGTGATCTAAGCAATGATCACTTCCAGTCTGGATTACTGTAACTCGCTTTACGTGGGGCTTCCCTTGAGCCCGATCCGGAAACTGCAGCTAGTACAGAATGCGGCAGTGTGCGTGCTGATGGCAACGTCTGTGCGGACATGCATTCAGCCAATGCTATGCCAATTGCACTGGCTGCCAATTGAGTACCAGATCCAGTTCAAGGTTATGGCACTGACCTTTAAAGCCCTATGCGACGTGGGACCAGCATACCTACGGAACCGTCTTTCCCCGTATGTGTCCTGGAGAGCCTTGCACTCTGTAGATCAACATCTACTGGTAGTCCCTGGCCCAAAAGACATCCACTTAGCCTCAACAAGGGGCAGGGTCTTTTCTGTCCTGGCCCCAGCCTGGTGGAACATGCTCCCATCTGAGATCAGGGCCCTGCGGGACTTATTACAATTCCACAGGGCCTGTAAAATGGAGCTATTCCACCAGGCCTTTGGCTAAGGTGGCAGACATTCAACCATCTCAGCTTCCCCTGCCCACAGTAACTTATTATTAACATCCTGCAGAAGACACTATGGACTGCCCCGGAGTTGTTGTTTTTGTCTTAGTTGCCATCTTGTTCTGATTGTTTTAAATTTGGTTTTAATTATATGTTTATTCTTATTTTATTGTATATTTATATGTTGTGAGCTGCCCTGAGTCCACTTGTGGGATAGGGCGGGATATAAGCTTAAATAAACAAATAAATAAAAGCTAAGCAAACAAACTGACAAGCAAATGATAGAGAAGAAAAGCCATTAAAGGGCAGCAAATTGTAAAATATTTAGTTTATTATTATGTTTTTCCCCTCAGTGGGGGATGGGATGTGGAGGTTCTAACTCAAGCTCTGAATGTCTTTGGCTGTCTTTGACTTCAGAGAGATAAAAAAGGAAGTCAAAAGGAAAGTGAAAAGTGAGAAAAAGAAAATAGGAACACAGAAAAAGAACTTTCTGGTGCCGTCCCCTCACGAGTGAGCTTGTAAAGGCAAGTGCTGACCTGCTCACAGACCTGCTGCCTCTACCGCGTAGGTGGATTTGGAAACTGACAGTGTAGGTGGTGATCTAAGCATATTTTTGATGAGTGAGCTGGTATGCTTAGTAAGTATAGGATGATGTGTTGGTGGTGCTCTGAAATCATGTGCATCATTTCACATATACCCTGCTAAACAAACATTACAGGGCATTTCCCCACCCCACCATTGAGAATGGCTAGGCTAGAAGCACAATTGGCAGACAAATCACACAGCACACAGATACACTCCTGGGGGTCCGAGCAGCTTCATTTTACAATGAAACACAAAAAGGGAGCTCCCCTGAGGAGGAATGGTTTTTCAGCTCTGAAAACAAACTTTCTCTGGAATAAGAGGAAGAAAGGTTTTCGGCTCTAAAAGTGAACCTTCTTGGGAATAAGGCACATCTCCTGTTCTAATTAAGGAGAGGAAAGAGCTGCCCAGAGATTTGGGAATCACAAGTGACTTTGCTTCAATCAGTTACCTCTGATGTGAATAACCTGCAGGAAAAGCATCTGTTTGGTGGTTTTTATGCTACAGTTTTATTGTTTTGATTTTGCTGGTCACCTCAAGAAGATCTCTGTAGAGGTGGTCAACATATTTCCTCAGTAAATAAACAGAGGCAAAACCACACCAATACCTGAGAGGCTGCACACATACTGTGGTGAGCACTAGAGCACCACTCACTCACAAGACTCAACTTGTGGCATACATGTCCACAAAAGCTGCTCACCAACACAATACAGGTCTGCAATATGCACCCACGGCAACCATATGTGAAGAAACCCTGAGAAACGAGGTTCCTTCCTCCTACCCTCCTTCCAAGGTGAACAGCATGAGTCAAAGATTCCTCCTGGCAACTGGTTTCCCCCAGCTACACAAACATGCAGAAACTGGAAAATTAGTCACTAACTGACAGGAAGGCCAGCAACTGTGGCTTACATGACAGAAAGTACAAACAGAGAAGTCTCTATCTTTGAGAAGGGCTACACAATCCTTGCGAGTTACTAGTGTTTTTTAACTTTTAAAAATTATTTTTGTTGAATCATTCTGTTTGTTTTTATTTCCACTTTAGGTATAAAAATATATAGTCCTTGTAATATGAGTGGATGGCGATGCATGCAAGATTATCTGCCTAAGCAAAGGGTCAAGTAATTGAACACACCAAGAATGTGTATTTCCACACTGATATACCATAATAAAGTATAAAACTATATACAATATTATGCCTTATTATAGTAATTTTTATAAATGTGTTAACTTTAGTGTCTCAAGGGCCTCTAGCTCACTGACAAAGTACCAGCTTGGCATCTAGAAGGCCCAAAGTTCAATCCCTGGCCTTTCCAGTTAAAGGGAACAAGGCTGGAAAAGGCCTTACCCTGGGACCATAAAGAGCTACCGCTAGTCAAAATAGCCAGAACTGGGCTATTAATTAATTAATTAATTAATTAACATAGGGCATTTATATACTGCCTTTCCAGAGACCTGCATGAGGCAGCTTATTAGTGTTTTGCTTTGTTTTTAAGCCCTGCCACCTAAAAACTAGGTTATTCTGCAAACCCGGACTTTCTCATGGGTTTTTAGGTGGCAGGGCTTTAAAAAAAAACAACACTAACAAGTGTCATGTACACATGCATAGATGGTGGTGGATGGCTTCAGGTGGCATTTTGGGTTGTCAAGGAGAAGATAAAAGCCATAACAAGAAGAGAATAAGGGAGGGAAGGAAATACCATGTAAGTTGGAAGGTTAAGGGAAGGGGAACCAGTGAGGGAGAGGGAAGGGAAAAAAAACAGAGAGTGAGACAAGCAGCAAGGTATAGACAAAGAGGTCAGGTGAAGGGACGGGAAGGAAATACCATGTAAGTTGGAAGGTGAAGGGAAGGGGAACCAGTGAGGGGGAGGGAAGGGAAAAAACGGAGAGTGAGACAAAGAGGTCAGGTGAAGGGATTGGAGACTCAGAAGGACACTCCCGTCAATGGAACTGTACTGGCAAAAGAGGCAGAAACGGAGATTCCCCCCTCCCCTTGCTCCTCACCACTGCTTCCTCCAACCCTGCATGGCAATCAGTGCCCACAGCTTCCATCCTGGAAACAAACTTTCCTGGAGTGCAGTCAGAAAGTACTACTGAGTGGAGGAGAATACAGGAAAATGCTTTCTGCAGGCAGATTGTGGGATCCAACCCTTTAAGTGGAGACATGAATGCAGAGAACAATGAGCACTGCATGTCTGCACAAAACTCTGTTCTGGGCTTGCTGGAAACACATCCAGAAGAAGGACTGACACAGAAACACCAGAGCTAGTCTCCTCTGCAGACAGGTAGTTTGTAAGACAATACTCAAAGCAAGTCTCCTTGGTGGTAAGACTGAAGCATGCCTAATTCTAATGCAGATTTTTTAACAGAAGGGTGGTCTCACCTTTCAGAAGTCTGTGAAATGCTGCCCCAAAGGAAGAATGGAAACCTCCACAGGTCACTTGCAGGAGGAAGGACCCAAACAAACCACAAGTGAGGCATTGTGGCTGCAAGGCCAAGGAACCTTAAGCACAAACTAACCCCACTTTCAAAGAAAGATTTCCTTGGCTTTAGTGAAAGCATTGTGGCGCACACTGCCACCGTGCGAAGAACTCCCCATCTGCCTACCGCCTTCCTGCATATGCTAAAGGAACATAAACACTGTCCTCAGTTTCTCAAAAGGGGCAGCACTCGCAACCTACTGGACTTCAGAAGTATACATATTTCAAATGCAGTTATTTAATCCTAGGATCATCCTATAGAGGCCTTTCACTAAAAAGTCACTAAAAGCCTCTTTACAGAATGTGAGCACCTCAAAAAAAGGCAGAGAATGCATTCATGACTGCAACAATGGCAAAATAATCCAGATAGCATACTGATTGCCTGGACTGCAACCCTATCCCCCCCCCCGTGCACCACCTCTCTGTGCATGCACAATAGCTACAGAAAAGAGCAAAGAATTTATCCTCCAGAATGCACTAAAGGACAAGTCACCCAGTGTGTCCACTCCCAACATCCCTATGTCCATAGGCCTCTGGCACATCCATCAAGTGACTTCCTCCACTTTGTTGCCAGCCACTAGAAGAACTGACAATACATTTCCCCAGATCTTGCCTACACTAGCAGTTCCTTTGGTGCCAAAGGGGAGGAGTCTGTACAAATGTGTTTGATGCTACAGAGGTGGAAGAGGCATTACCTTTTAATGAAATGCAATTAACAGCCACCCCTTGGGGGAGGATAGTACACTTTCACCGTAGCACAAAAGCTTGCTACTGGAAAGAGGCATGTACAATTAGGAAGGCTACTGGGTTTAGCTCAGAGATGTGAGCCTGTCCCTTTGGAGATCCATTTAAACATGAAGTTTATCAGCCATGTGGTTGTGGCTGTTCCTGCAGTTGCTCCAATACTAATAAAAGAAAGTCTCAAAGTCTTTTATCCATACTGGTTGTTGCTATGTCATGCATGTGGCACACCTCCCAGTGGACCAGACACGGCCTGTCTGGTTGTTAACCACAACAAAACAGCAATCCACGTGGATAGAATACTTCAGACCTTTCTTACTGACAAGGCAGCAGTTGCCGGAGCAGCACCAGCTACTGTGCTGATAAAAGAGAGGTGACCCCTTCAATGTACGCCTGCTGGTTGCCTGGATTCCAGCCCCTTTAATTGCAGCCTTTCCCCCCAAGAATAATATTGCACATAACATGCGCCAGTGTTCAAGGATGTGCAAGTCAACTGCACACAACCCACAGGATACAGATTACTCTGGCACAATCCTTTGAATACCAATGGCAGTGTTTTGCCCATAATTGTCAACTCTGCATATCAAGGAGACGTTGGCAGGCATGACTCCTACGTCTGATTCACAAGATCATGTTCATCTTGCCATGACTGAAGCCACAAGTGGGATGACATGAGAATTCACTATCACAAATCAACCAGTGCCAAAAGTAAGTTACATATCTTCTTGTCTCACCTCAAACATAATGCTTCTCAATGGCATGTCCACACATTCAGGGGCAATCAATGTGTTCAGTAAAAGCACACAGTACAGCCCTTTCAAATACACTCCTGAATACAGATACAAGATGAAGGATCTAAATTCTCCTTCACATCAAATCCCCATGACCCATGGAGAACAACAGTATCAGACAGAAGACTTCACTTCAACAAACACATCATTGGGGAAGTAGGGCTGAAAATTTTTAATGGCATTTTTCTCTAGGGGGCTCAAAACACAAGATAGGAGGGACCATTTTGGCCACTACCTTACCAATGCAAGAAACTGGCCCGTGCCCACTTACATTCACCCCGCAGAGACGGCCCTCCACAGGCAGTGATTTATTTTTCCTTCATGCAAGCCCTCACCTGCAGTCTGCAGTTGCAGAGTCCCGGAAGGCTGTATTACTTATGAACAAGCAGATGTCATTTGATGACTCACAGCTCAGAACTGAGTCATTAAGCAAGGAAATACTGGGTATGAGCATGCATGGCTAAAGCAGCTGACATATGGCTGCAGTAGATACAATCCTCACTCTACACAGGTACAGGTGCATCAAGAACACCCCCACACCAGTTCATGTGGCTAAAGATCTCTGCAGTGAGAACACACCACTGCAGATCAACACCTGCCTTATCCTAGGAATCTTTCAGAGCACATAAATTATGTACTTCATCTCCCATCCAAAAAGGGGAGCTTGATGTTTTCCAGACAACTGCATTGAGTACTATGGTTGTAAGACACAAAACCAAACTTTTCTTCCATAGCTGCTCTTTTGGCAGTACCACTGCATGAGCAATCTACACATCGGATCTGACAACCACACATTGTTATGAACCCTGATGTGGCAGAGCACAATCTGAGGGGCGCACCCACAGGACCACAAGCAATGGCACAAAGGAGAATCTCTTGAACTCTGTTCTCTTGTGCATGACCACTCAGGTTTGTTTGCTCTTTAAACACTGAATCTTTTAAGCACTGAAGTCTGACACTTGGGGAATGTTGTGGAAATTCCTAAGGAACCTCTGGCTGTTCAGCATTTTCTTCCGCTATGTTCCTCACATCTTTGACCACTGTCAAAGAGGATCCTGAGAACTCGATTCTCTGGCTGTGCGCAAACTAAGAGCTGTCCCTTAGAATCCTCTCTGGCACTGCATAGGATCCTGGGCCTGGATCCAACTCTCCGATTATGTGATTCAATAGATGAATATAGTCCTGTAATAGCAACTGTTGGGTGTAAACAAACACTTATCTCTTCACACTAGCATCTTACATTCAGAACGGAGGGACATTTACCTGATTCCAGCCCCCAGACTTCTTCTTCTTCTTCTTCAAGACCTCACACTTCCTCATCTTGCAGACCTGGTGGCTGGTCCTTCGGTTCACACAATGGGTGCAAGCGCCACAATTTTCCTTCCTCAGACATGGGACGCAGAGCCCGCAGGGTTTCCGTTTCTTCCGGATCTGGGTGGAAGTATCGGACCCAATGCCACCCCTGTCATCCCGCATCACGGTGGGAAAGTCACTGTTGGACTTGCTCAGCATCTCACGGTAGTCAGGGTAGTGGCAGGTATCCTTCAGTGGCGACAAAAACTGCATCTTCTTCATGACTCTGCCTTGGCAAAGCACATAGAGGTCTTTAAATATTGTACTGTCAGCTTCAAGGTGAGACTTTGCAGCCTCTTTAGAAGGAAAAGGGGGGAAATCAACAGCTTTAAAAAAAATAACTTTTGGTCACTTCAGGAGTCCAGCTTGCTTTGAGATAAAAATCACGCTCTTCTTGCCGAATTCCATATGCCTTCCCCTGCTAATATTTGCCCTCTTCTCAGGGAGCCGCCCTCCCAACCAGCTGGGTCCTGAGGACAACAGAAGTCCGAGATGTCGCCTCCAGAAGAAACCATCCCGGGTACAAAAACAACCTCGGGCAGGGTGAATCTGGAATAGGCGGTTCAGTGCAAAGTCTCCGCTCAGGCCAGTCCCAAACCAGCGAGGGGCCAAACCAGGAAGGACTGCAAACCCAACATGAATAAGCGCGGATTCCCCCAGCCACTCCACGCTCGCTCCACAGCCAGCCGCAGCCCCTTCAGCCCTCAGAGAGGAGCGCGCCACTCGCCCACAAGGAAGGCGGCCTCTTCCCACATTGGCTGCAAACTTTAAAGCCCGACTCTTCCGCAGGAGACAAATCCCTCTCCGTTTCCAGCCGAAGCATCGGACGTCGCTGCTTGGAGCGCCCCAGATCACTTTGTCGACACGCGCGCTCTCACCGCCCCCGAACTTCCCCCGGCCGATCCCCGCCTCGGAAAGCGCGTGGAGAGTCCCCGGAGCGCCCCCGCCCCTTTCACAAGACACAAAGAGCCATTGACAGACGGCCCGCCGGGAAGGGGGCCGCGGGGGAGGCGTCCCGAGCGCGCTCGGCGAGTCTGGGGACCGGGTGGGCTGTCCTTACAGAGAAGAGGCCGAGAAGAAAAGCGAGGCAGGCGGCGGGCGGCTGCGGGGCCCTGAGGAGCACGCTGCTCTTGCCGCCGCCTCTTTGTTCTGGAGGTTCCGCCTGCAGCCCCAGGCAGCCCGCTCCGGCGCCCTCCCAGGAGCGTAGGAGTCGAGTGGCCGGCACGGTACTGTTGAGAGACCGGGAGGACGGCTTGTGGCGCTGCGAGATATGCGAGCGAGAGGCCGACACGGACAGGCGCGCTTCTTGGGCTCCATTCACACGTGCAAAGAGGGTGGGGTGGTGGGACTGAGTGCACATGGGGAGTCAGTCGGCTCTCAGTGTTCCAGTAAAAACCGCTTTGCAACATGGCGTCAAGTCTCGTTCCTGAGCGTTCACGCTGCGGTCGTCCTCTCCAGCCCCCCACCCCCATTGCTAGCTTTTGGGGGGGAGGGATGGTTTTCCGGAACTGTAAATTGCTAGCTGGTTCAAGTGGTTAAGACGCTGAACTGCAGGCTGTGGAAGGTCAGTAGTTCAGCGGTTCAAGACCCGGGTGCCGCAAGACAGGGTGAGCTCCTGTCAGGTGAGCTCCTGTCTCTAGTTCCAGCTCCTGCCAACCTAGCAGTTCGAAAGCAAGAAATTGCAAGTAGATAAATAGGGACCACTTCGGTGGGAAGGTAACAGCGTTCCGTGGGCCTTGGTGTTTAGTCATGCCGGCCACATGACCACGGAAACGTCTTCGGACAGCGCTGGCTCTTCGGCTTTGAAACGGAGATGAGCACCGCAACCCTAGAGTCGGATTCGACTGGCTTTCGAGCAAGGGAACCTTTACCTTTACTTTACAGCACTATAACGTCATAACGGTATAATTCTACTGCCTATCAACTGAATTCCTAGCAAAAATAATTAGATTCAATTCAAGTAGCACTTTAGAGACCGACAAGAGTTTCAGGGTATAAGCTTTCCAGAGTCAAAGTTCCTTTCCTCATATATGACTACTGGACTCTGATCTAACCGTTCTGTGGCAGAGCAACAGGGATCTCCTCTGAAAACAAAAATAGGCGACTCTCCAGTCTGTTCCTGACTTGGATGGCCCAGGCTACCACAATTTCGCCAACTCTCAAAAGCTAAGCAGGGTCTGCCCTGACTAGTACTTGGATGGGAGACCACCAAGGAGAGGCAGACAGTGGCAAACCCCTTGACCTAAATCTCCAGGGTCACTATAAGTCTCCTGCAATTTGATGGCACTGTTCTTTGCAGAGATACAGAAAAGGTGCACCACTTATGTCTCTGCAACTAAAAAGTCTGAATGGATGTTCCTTATCCTCCACCCCACTTCCACTCATGAAGACCCTCCATCTACCATAAAAACTGTACAGACTATCCTAATGAGTAGGGAAATCATAATATTGTTATTGGCACAAACTTCCAGTAACACCAGATTGAGCAGGGTGTAGGGAGATAATCACTTAACATTGTTGCATGCAGATGTAATAAAATCTGAGCAATCATTATAATAGATATGAACAAAAAGAGAAAAGTACAGAAAATTCAATTATACCTCAGATTTCTTAGAAGATGTGTGCTTTTAATATCAAATGCAGAATCAGTAAAATAATATGGTATACATCCCTCTAAATTTAAGACAATCTATATATTTGATTGATATACTGAGCTGTGGTGGCTCAAATGGTTAAGACGCTGAACTGCAGGCTGTGGAAGGTCAGTAGTTCAGCAGTTGGAGACCCGAGTTGCCGCATGACGGAGTGAGCTCCCGTCTCTAGTTCCAGCTCCTGCCAGCCTAGCAGTTCGAAAGCAAGAAATTGCAAGTAGATAAATAGGTACAACTTCAGTGGGAAGGTAACAGCGTTCAGTGTGCCTTGGCGTTTAGTCATGCCGGCCACATGACCACGGAAACGTCTTCAGACCGCGCTGGCTCTTCGGCTTGGAAACGGAGATGAGCACCGCAACCCTAGAGTCGGACTCGACTGGCTTTCGAGCAAGGGAACCTTTACCTTTATATATTTAAAAACAAAACAATAGTTCAGTTGTATTATATAATATATAAAAAGACAAAGTTAATTCATACATTAAATACATTTACATAAGCTTCATTAAAAAAGCAACTAGTTCCCCAAGTCATCTCGTTCTCAGGATAACAGTATGCTGCAAGCCAGCAGGATTCCCAACGTCTCAGTTTCACCATTTTTATGACATCCCACATTCCCTTTTGTCCAGTAGAGACAAGAGACATCCAGTGATGAACAAAAGCTAATGCTGCCACAATTTATTGTACTGCAAATTATACAGTAGGTAAGAACTTAATTGTAACATCTCTTTTCCCATCTTTATGATAAAACCAAAAAATCAGCTTTCGTAGAATAGGCCATGTTATGTTTTCTGACTCCATTGTTGTAAGCATGTTACAAATTCAGATTCAAAATTAAAAAATAGAGACTGTACAGATGTCCTTGTGATGACGAAAAACAGAGCACAAAGTCTGAAGATCTCACTTCTGTGGAATCTACACATGGTTCCCTTCGTGTTTATTTCAAATTACCATTTTCTTCATTTGCAAATGTAGCCTCTGGGATTGCTTTTATCAAGCAAGAGAATGGCATAGGAAAAGGAGGGAAACTTTATCCATTTCCTCCTTTGCTGTTTTCTTAGTGGCAAAACCCACCACTACACAGCTCATATTCCGAAAAATTTACTCATATTCCCCCCCAAGCAGGGATAAAAGCAACCATGTTAGAATAGGACTATAGCAGGCAAAAAGCACAATCACATCAGCCATGGTGGTAGGCGCAAGTAGGTTATTGTTCTATCAGCAGGGAAAGTGCCTTGTGATTGGACTTATTCTAGCACAGTACAACCACAGCACATAGCATGGGAGGGCATCACACATGCTGCATTATTTTTCAACTCCTCTTCCAAGTAATCCCACAGAATGGCTAATTGCTAGCTGTCATCCCCCTGTAACAGCACCTGTAACAGTTAACCAAGGGAACCATCTGTTCTTTATTATTTTTGCATGATCTAAAGTGTCTATGCACCAGGCAGCATTTAAACCCTCTATCATGGGGCCCAGGCTAGAGCAAAGCAAAGTAGTTGCTATGCTAATAGGACCTAAAAGGAATTTTGCATACCCATGATGCTTTTGCAGTGTTTGCCCCCCACCCTCCAAGGCAGAGTAATATATCACACTTTTAAAATCAGCTCATTGCTTGACTAGAGGAAGAAAAACAGAAAGACAGCACTGGCTTAGAGATAAACAAGTTTATCCATGCCAGATTCTCTTTTTGCCATGCAACACAAAAAGAAGCCTGATAGTGAGCCCATCTCATTTATTTGCCGTCAAGTCGCAGCCAATTTATGGTGAGCTCTCATGGGTTTTTTCAAGGCAAAAGATGTTCAGAGGTGGTAGCAACCCTGAACTTCCTTGTGGTTTCCTATCCAAATACTAACCAAGGCCAACCCTACTTAGCTTCTGAGATCTGGATGAAGTCAGGAGCCTTTCCTAGGACTCCCATCCCCACCACGTTCAATGGAGTGGGAGAGAAACTGGCAGGGACTTCAATTACATCAGAGGGGGGGGGAGAGAAAAAGGTTCCAAAGAATCTCTGTTTATTGAACTTCAAACCCACAGTTCAGAAACTTCCAAATATATAACATTCTAGTATGCAGCATACAAAATTAATTCAATACCTAAATTAGAATGCACTGTAATTATACAGGATAGGGATACATCCCGGTTGTCTGGCAAGACCCACAAAGGGAGTGGTTGGCACACAACAATGAACAAATGAAAACCCAGACGTTAAATACCTTTTGCCATCTATAGAAGCCAGTGTAGCTGTCAGTTACGCTTGTGACGAACATCTGACGCACTTGACAGAATTCAGCCCCTCATATACAGCAAGCATGAACTTTGACTGCAGATCTGTGAGGGCAAGAAGCCCCAAACTATTACAGCACCTCTTCAAGTGGTAATCTATATGTTATCAGTGGGTCAGAAGGCTCCAGACACCCTCTCTGCATCAAGGAGGAATCATGAAGCCACATACCCCAATATCTAGATGTTTAGGCTTCGAGGCTGTTATCCTGGACTCTGGAAGTGTAAACTACTCTTTTAGGGCAGAGTGCATTAGCAAGTCAGCACTAGCTTACAAGAATATATCATCAGCTATGCTGCAAAGCCTTGTGGGATGTTAAGCCAAAGAACTGATAGACTAGATGCCAGAGCTAATTCAAAATGGCTAAGAGAGAACAGGACCCAGTCTCACTTAACAATAAATTCTCTAACATCAGGTTAGCCTGGGCTATCTAGACAAGAATTATCCTCTCTGCCTAGCAGGTCTCCAAGATTTCAGGAAGCTGCTTTTAACTAGAACTTCCATGGAACTGTTCCAAGGACTTTTTACCCCTACCCACCAAAACAGTTTTTGGGGTACACAGAAGGCTATCACCATGGCCAAGAACCATCCCCCCCCATATCTGGACAGCTCCCCGGTCTGAAGGCATAAGCCCCAGTATCCATCATGCTAGAAATTAAGGACTGGATCTAGCCCTGCAGAAGCAATTGTAGTTTGCTAATTTCTTTCTTCGATAGATCTTCTCTGTGCCATTTAGTGAAATGAGGTGCTGTCCCTTTACAGTGCAATTCTAAACAGGGTTACATTCCTGTAAGCCCACTGACATAAACTGACTTAGAACTGACTCTGCCTTGGATTGTACTGTTGGATTCCCTGCCTCAAGCACCAAAATGTCTTGATCTGGCCTTGCGTAGAAAGCTGGGATTGATGGGGGCTCTCTGCCACTGACCCACACCATATGCACTTGTTAAACCTCAGAATTAAAGGGCTGCCTGCTTTCCTTGGCCTGAACATCAGTTCCTCGCTCATTTTTCCGGCTAACCACCTTGAATCACAAGGATATGAATGGCATATCCAAGAAGTCAAAGTAATGCATGCCTCCCTGATACTGGTCTGGGCCAGGCCTGTTTCATGTCCATGGCAGAATGCACCACATTCTTTCAGTCTCTGCCTCAGGCAAGGTGTTTAATTTCAGGAAAGCAACTTTGAACAAAAGTGCCATCTACCATGCAACTAAAGCATTAACCTGAAGCATATTTGCCAGCAAGGCATGCGCCACTGAACTCGCTGGGTCTTTTAAAAGTGAAAATATTTAAAATCAAGCTGCCATTAGTTATGATTTGCTTTGAACAGTCATTTACTTTTTACTTTTTGTATTTTTAAAATATGTGCATGTGGATGTGTGAGGGCACCCCGAAGACATGGTGACCTTAGCTTCCAAGATCTGATGAGACCAAGCTTGCCTGGGCTATCCAGGAACAGTCATTTTTCATTCAATGATTGTTCAGGAAATGATAACATGTTGGACTTGTCCTGCAGACAAGGGCTCAGGTAGATTACCAGTTATCATCCATGAATAAATTGGAAGAAATGTGCTAGCACACAAATAAAATTATGTTGGTCTTCAAGGTGCCAGTGGACTCAACCTTTGTTCTGCTGCTTCAGACCAACATGGCTACCCACCTGAATCTAAATGAGAAGGGATTGCAAGCAGTGTTCCCTCTAAGCTGAGTTAGTGTGAGCTAGCTCACAATTTCTTAGCCCCCGGCTCACACATTTTTGTCCTAGCTCAGGAAGGATGGCTCCAGAGCACACTAATTTATGCAGCAGCCAAATCACTCGCTCACAACTTTAATGCTGGTAGCTCACAAAGTAGAATTTCTGCTCACAAGACGCCGCAGCTTAGAGGGAACACTGATTGCAAGTAATAGAGAGCTGTGTGACTCAGCCTTTCCAGACCCAAGAACCGCTGAGCATAAGATCCACTGGGCTGCAAGCACATGACAGAGTAACATGACGGAAAGAGGGAGGCCAAAGTTCTGAGCTCCCTGGAATTAAGATCAGGTCCACGTACAGCAGAACAAAAGAGCATTGGACAGGAAACACAAGATATGCATCAGGTGGTTTGCCTCTGTGAGAAACAAGCTGCAGCCAGAGCTGTAGAGGAACATACTTCACCAGCAAGCAACCTCATCTCCCTAGCTTATTGTGCCTCTATACACGCATTGAACAAGAAGTGAAGGCCTGGTACCTTCTCTCTGTGCATGCAAACCAGCAGCAGGCCCCCCAAAAACAGAGGCTGCATAGCTGTTTGCAACCCTGCAATTGGGGCTCCATGTCTCAACTGTGGGTCCCAACCCATGGACTGAAGAACTCCAATTCAGAGAATAGGATAAAGATTCAATATTAGTTAACAAGATGGTAACAAAATGGAAGTCCACCAGGATAAAAATGTTGCAGGTGAGCATGTTTTGAGTCCCCCTGGATAGGAGGAAATGGCAGGATGTAAATATTTTATAAATATTGGACAGAACGAATGGAAAGGAAGGGAAATAAGTGGGCTGAAATCAGCACTTCAAAAAAAAAATTGGAGGTGATAATGGATAACAAACCAAACATGAGATTACAGATAGCCTTGTCAGTCCCAAGAAAGATTCCAAACCTAAAAGCGATGTCATACCTTTTATTGGAGCTAACCAAACCACACACAAAAGCATATGTAAGCCAGTGGTGCTCACCGTGGGGCTCACAAAGGGCCACATTTGCAATTATTGCCATCCAAAAGAGCCATATTTACTTCCATCTCTGGGATGAGGACTCCGCCACAGAAAGGCTTGCAGCTTATCTATTCCTTCAACAGCAGCCCACTTATCTGAAAATATGGGGCAGGTGCCAGTTGGGGAATGGTGCTCAGAAAAGAAACAGGTGATGTCAGAATCACATGTGGATCTCAAACCATTGTGTATCACTGATGTAAGCTTTCTAGAATTCTTCACCAGGGTTCATATTAAATTTAAAAAGTGAGGGCAGTGCTGGGAAGAGAGATGTTTCAGTCCCTGATGTTAAGGCTTCTTATGTAGCTGCACAGCCTTCCCCAGCTAAAGGGTCAGGTCAGTAGTGGTACATGCTGCACTTTAATCAGTGGGAGAGTGCGAGTGGGGGGCCGGCTGGGGCAGATAGACCAGGCAAGCAAGCTCTCCCAAGTCCCTTCCATTCCTTCCCTCCTCCTTGGCTTGAACAGAGCAAGCACATGTGACTGGCACTGGCCTCACCCCTCTAGGGTTGCCAAGTCCTATCTTCACCCCCAGCGGGGGACTTTGGGGGGCGTTCCTGGAGGGGGCAGGGCATCCCCAATGTGATGACATCATATTGGGGACGTCCCCCCCGCCCACCAGGGGCGCCGGCTCCCTGCAGTTAAAGGGGCTGCTTTAACTGCAGGGAGCTGGTGTTTCTGTGTGCTCGATCTCTGAGTGGAGATCAGGCGCATAGCTGGCCCGCAGCCACCCCTCTCCTTCCTCTCTCTCAAGAGAGAAGGGAGAGGGGTGGTGGCAGGTGTTGGGGCTTGGGGGCGGGGCTTCCCCCAGCCCCTTTAACTGCAGGGAGCTGGTATTTCTGCGCACCCAATTTCTGAGCGGAGATCGGGCACGTGGCTGGCCCGCAGCCACCCCTCTCCCTCCTCTCTCTTAAGAGAGAAGGGAGGGGGCTTGGCGTCAGCATGGAAAATGGCGGACGCCTAATCTACTCGCTCCGATCCCGTTTCTCCCCTTCCCTCCGCCAAAGCAATAAAAAAACCAACGCACAGCCTCACAGGATATGCAAAAAGCTGGGTGAACGAAAAAGGCACACAAAGGTAATACTAAAACATTCATTAAAACTTTAACTTTGCCTGAGTCATCGAGACAACTAGGCAGAGGAGAACAGAAATGCAGCAACAAAATGGCAGACGAGCCTGTTACTGTTAAGACTTTGCAAGCAGCCTTAAAATCTGCCTTACAAAAAATGGAACAAAGTATCTTGGAAAATATAAATATGCAAATAAATGAACTTCTGCAGCCTTTGGTTGAACAATAGATGATACAGCAAAGACATTGGTAGAAACAACACAGAAACTGCACTAACGCTGGGACAGACATTACAAGCAGAAAACAAAAACACGAGAGAAAGAATTATAATTCTGGAAGCGACAACCAGAAGACAGAATCTGAAATTTAGAGGGTTCCAAGAAGACCAAATTGAAACTCCGGAACTGCTCAATATAATGAGTACATGGCTGGCAACAATTCTACAATGTGAAGAGGGTGACCCTGCAGTCATATTGAAAACGCACAGAATAGGTGCCAAAAAAAATCCAAACAGAAAATATCCTAGAGATACTGGTGACTTTTGCAGATTTGAGAGTGAAAACAGCAGTCCTAAAAATAGCAAGAGAGAAAGAACACTTACTATATCAAGAACAACAGATTTGTTCTTCCCTGATTTGCCAATGGAAGCTTTGCAGATTCGCCAGAAACTGAAAGCGACTACTCAAAAACTCAGAGAAGAAAAAATCTACTACAGGTGGAGCTCCCCAGGAAAACTTACAGTAAGACACCAAGACAAGCTGTACCACACCACAGATGAAGACAGCAGAACATGCCTTCTACAAGATTTAAATTTAATGCCAACACCCAAAAAATCCAAGAAAACTACCAAAAGAAGACTCTCTATGACTCTATCACCTTTTAAAGCCAGTAAAGTACCAATTAGAGTTCCTGCCAGCAAAGCAGGAAAATAAAGAGAAGACAAATAGGACTTGATCAAGAGACAACACAGTCAGAATGTGCATAAGTATAAGAAATACGTATGTGTACTAGCTTTGGCTTCTAATAACATTATTGAATTTTGTTTTAATCCATGAAGGGGGGGGGGTCTGAGTACAGATAGTGCTCCACAAAAGCAACAGGTTAAAGAGTTAGGGATTAGAATAGCACAGATTGAAGGTCAAGACAGGTGAAAGATCGACCAAGAAAGGAGAGGGATAGAAACTAGGTAGGATTTATAGTTGGAAGTTAACTATTTTCTAGTCTAAGATTAGAATTAGAAATAATAGAGTTGGTACAGAGTGCTCAGGAATAAGATTTAGAGAGCACCTGAGCAGAGAGAAGCTTGTTATACTTAAGTGAAAATAGATTAAGGATTTATTTTCTAAGAGCTTAAACTGTGGAATTTCTAAGTAATAATGTATAAAGTCCTATCTTGGAATGTGAGAGGGATGAACAATAGAATCAAACATAAACAAATAACAACACAAATCTTAAAATCTACACCAGATATTGTGTTTGCACAAGAGACTCACCTTAGAAAGGAGTCTGATCCTATTTTAGCTACAACATGGTATAATCAGCAATTTATATCCCCAGGGTCCTCAAAAGCCAGAGGTGCGGTGATTTTAGTAGCTAGAAGTGTTTGTTTTGTGCCTAAAAAAACTTTGAAAGACTTGATGGGCAGGTATGTATTTGTTAAAGGAGAGTTGAATGGCAATAAGATTACACTTGTTTCACTGTACGCACCAAATTCCAACCAAATTGAGTTTGTTAGAGACACTCTAGAAAAGTTAAGAATATTTCAAGAAGGTGACACCTTGATAGGGGGTGACTTCAATTATGTAATGAACACAAACTAAGATAAAGGGGGAAAAAGAAAAAACAAGGCTCTGATACAGAACTGCAAAAATAATTAGGCAACATGGATTATTTGATACTTGGAGACTTAAACACGCATCTGAGAGAGACTTTACCTATTACTCCCCGAGATTTAATTCATACACAAGAATTGATTATATACTAGGAGCACACAAATTGTTAACAAAAACAAAAGATGCAGATATCAATTTGAAGATCTGATCTGATCATGCTCCATAGTCATGTACCAAGATTCAACCAAGAATCAAAGACAACAAAAAATGGATTTAAATAAGTAAATTTTATTAAGATCAGAAACATAACAACAAATCACTGAGCACATACATTTTTTTTTAGAAAACAATAAAGCTGAGGGTAAAATGGAGGGTAAAAGAAAAACAAGCCTACAGACACATTTACGCACTACGAGACAAAACAGGGAAGATACATAATGAGACATCAAAGATAATACAGATATTAGAATCTTTTTATTCAGAACTATATAAATCTAGAGAAATTAAAGAGGAAACAATAGTAGATTTTTAATTAACCAGAAGGCTTTAAAAATTATTTCAGAACAACATAAAAAACTGATTGAAAGCCCAATTACAACACAAGAAATTATAGACTCAATTACTCAATCTAAGAAAAATTCAGCAGCAGGCCCAGATGGGTATCCTTTTGAAATTTATAAAAAAATTAAATTGGACCTAATTTATTTATTTGTTTATCCTTAGATTTGTATCCCGCCCTACCCCGAAGGCTCAGGGCGGCTAACAAGGGCACAAAATGCCAGGATTAAAACAATAAAAACACATAATATAAAACAGTAAAATACAGTAGTGAGTAATTAACTCACTAGTAGACCTATTTAATAATATTGTAGAGACAGGGAAACTGCCACAAACTTGGCAACAATCAGAAATAATTTTCATCCCAAAACCTATGAAAGATATAACATTAGCAGCATCATATAGGCCAATCACAATCCTAAACACAGACTCAAAAATGTTCACAAAAATAATAGCAAATAGGTTAAAGCAAATTTTACCAGATTATATAAACAAGGACCAAACAAGATTTTTACCCCAAAGAAATCTTATAGAAAACATTAGGAAAACTATAGATGTAATATACCACTGTGAAAATCAAGGTATAGAAGCTATTCTCCTATAATTAGATGTGGAGAAAGCTTTCGATAGCATTAACATAAAATATTTGGACACTATTATACAGTTAATGGGTTATGGAAGTAAATTTCAAAGAACAATACAGGCCATATATACAAACCCTACTGCAACATTAATAGTGAATAAACACAATTCTAAAAAAATCCAATTAAAGAAAGGCAGAAAGCAGGGGTATCCCCTGTCCCCCCTTTTATTCATACTGGCTTAGACCAAAGTTTTCCTTGATAGAACACTTTCTAGATCAACAACAAGGGGAGGTATAGATTTAACTAATTTATACACGTATTATGAGGCTTCAAATATAGCAACTTTAACAAAAGGAGCAACCTCACATCAACCCCCAACATGGGTACAATTTGAATTAGAAACAGAGAGGATTGGTTCATTGTATGATTTATTATGGACCTCAGAAAAAGGATTTAAAATACAAAATTAAAAAATAGCTTATTAGGAAATTCCTTAAAAATATGGCAAAGAAGGCAAAATACATTCATACCAACCATCATATATAAATCAGAAATGGTTTCCTCCTGGCCAGGACACAATAGAATTTGACAAATGGTAAAGAGCAGGCGTTACAAGAATAATCCATTCCTTAGAAAAAGACAAGATAATAGAAAAGAGTAAATTAGAACAAAAAATACAACATAAAGTACACTGGTATAAATACCTACAAATAAAACACTTATTGGAATCACCCCAATTGAAACAGACAAGAAAAAGACAGATGACATCATTCGAAAAATTGCTAAATGAAGCAAAAGAGCAAAACCCAGGTTTAATTACTATTTTATATCAAATACTAAATAAAGCAGATGAAGAAGAAAAAACATTATACCAGAAACAATGGTCTAGAGACTTAAATCTTGAATTAATAGAAGAAGATTGGGATGCAATATGGAACGCTCCTAGTCAAATATCAAAAATCTTTACAAATGGCAAGTATTTAAAATACTGGTTAGATGGCAAGTTCCACCTACACTACGACACAGAATAAACTCCGAACACTCTCCAAGATGTACAAAACAATGTGGCCAACTAGCAGACTATTTACACTGCTGGTGGTCATGTAAAATGATGAAAAAATTCTGGAAATAAATAATTATGGAGAGTAAAGATATGACATCTGTACAAATACCTTTACCAACCTGAAGTGATACTGTTGGAAAAATGGGACACAAATCAAGTGACACCAAGACAAAGGGAAATAGTTTCATTTTTGTTAAATCACTGATAGCAACAGAATGGATAGGGGGGAAACTCCCCACAGTTCAACAATGGCTTATAAAGATATGGGACTATTTTATTTTGAGTAAAATGTAATTTAATTTATATAAGAACTCTGCTACACAATATGAGAAAACAGTGGTATCAATTTGGTACCCAATTATAAGCTACTTAATGGACAAAGATATACTTCCAAGGAATACTCTGTATCATAATATGATTTACTTTTGAACATGTTTACTGTAAATTGTTTACTGTATATGTTGGTTATGTTGTAAAAAAATTAAAATTATTAATAAAAGGAGAGAGAGAGAGAGAAGAGAGAGAGGGGTGGCGGCGGGTGTTGGGGCGTGGGGGCAGGGCTTCCCCAGCGGCGGGTAGAAGACCAAAAAAAGCGGGGGACCCCTGCCAAACCAGGAGGGTTGGCAACCCTACACCCCTCCCAGGCTGGAAGTCTATATCTTTCACATTTCGCAGAGTCCTGTCGGTGCCTGCAGCATGCACTTGCAACCCCTTTCTCAGAACTTTTTGGATATGAAAAGAAATATTGATGGTGTCAATTGCCATGCCAATAAATCCAAGCAATACTGCTTCATACATTAATAGTAGATTAATTGTTCTAAAGCCATTGCAGAATCTAATCAAAGTTTTACATATTTATTTTATATAACATTTTTTGGCAGTTGGCTTCTTTAATTTGCTAGTATTGACTGTTGGCTGCTGGAATTGTTAGATGAGAAACTATAGTTAATTATTAACCTATGTTTTTGCATAATTTTTAAGCCTCCTAATTGCATGTGTCTTGGAGAAAATTATTTTCAATCCTTTTGGCAATTTTGGGAGTTTATAAACTTTTGGAAATGTTTAGATTGGAAAATGATGTTGTGCTATAGGGTTGGCTTGTTGGATGTGACATAATAGACTCCATCTTGTGTTTGCTTTAGTTTAGGTTGTTTAGTTTCGTTAAAATGGCCACCCACCCTGGGAAGTAGGGCAAAACTCCAGGGTAGGCCTACAAATCCCAAATTCCTCTATGGCCAAAAAGTACAGGAAAGCCAAGGGGCGGAGTCAGAAGATATA
>NW_015173680.1:1098891-1098996 GCF_001447785.1 Gekko japonicus | reverse complement strand
AGTGAGGGCAGACGTTAACTTCCAAGCTAGAGGAACAAATAAAAGCAGAACAGCAGCACTGGCGGCATGTCATGGAGAGAATTATTGCTGTAATATGCACTCTTG
>NW_015173680.1:1086050-1098573 GCF_001447785.1 Gekko japonicus | reverse complement strand
AGATGGTTTGCCAACTGAGAGATTTTTAACTTTCCTTGAGCTAAAAGACCATTCAGGAGAAAGCATGACTGATTTAGTGTTCCACTATTTCACTACTGAGCTTGAAATTGACTTTAGAAAATGCCACGGGCAGTCTTATGACAACGCTGCCAACATGGCTGGTAAGTACAACGATATGCAGCAAAAAATCATTGAAAAAAACCCAATTTGCAAGATTTATTCCATGCGCAGGTCACTTTTTAAATCTGGTGGCCCGTTCAGCTGTGGATTGCTGCCTTGATGCAGTGAAATGTTTTGGCATTATCAATGAAACTAATACCTTCTTTTCATCCTCCACAAAGAGATGGGCAGTTCTAAAATCATTTTTGCCACCTCAATCTAAAGTGCCTAAATATTTGTCAGACACTAGGTGGGACGCACACGCAAAAGCCACAGAAGCTGTTTTGGAAAGTTACAGTGCTATCACTGATGCCCTCAGTCATTTGTACTCTGACGTTAATGAGAAGGGGGAGACCAGGCTTCAAGCTAACAATCTTTTGCAGAAAATGGAAGAACTGGAATTTATGTTTATGCTGCATATTTGGACCTGTGTGCTAGGTCATTTTCACAAGGTCAGCAAAGCCCTTCAGAAATCAGACCTGTTATTGAGTTCTTGTGCAAGTTTGTACAGTTCACTTCTTGATTTCACTTCTTGATTTTTAAGGAAAATTAGAGAAGATTTTGATGAGCTTGAGAAACAAGAAAAAGCCACCTTGCCAAATGTTAACTACAAAACAAGGAGACAAAGAGTAAGGGAACAACAAAGAAATGACAGAAGTGCACCTGATGCCTTAGATGCACTTTCTTCAAGAGATAAGTTTAGGATAAAATCTTTTATTCCCATATTAGATGCACTTGAAGCCAATTTAAAAAGAAGTACTGTGTACAGTGATTTTCCACAACTCTTTTCCATTCTTGCTAATCTGACAGCATCTAAGCAAGAAATTCAGCAAGGTGTTGAACTGTTGATTGAAGCATATCCAGAAAATATTGACCTGAAATTTACTGATGAACTTTTACACTTTCACCTGTATGTGAGACAAAGCCACAAGCTTACAGAAGAGCACTCTCTGTCTCATACAGACCTTTATCAAATTATATACAAGGAAAAAATTCAGATGGCCTTTCCTAATGTGGAAGCAATCTTGAGGCTATTTCTTAGCTTTATGGTCACTAACTGCTCGAGAGAGGAGTTTTTCAACACTATGGTATTTAACAATAACATCTTATGTCCTTTAGAGGAGAAACTGTGAATTGAAGAATTTTAAATACCCATCATCATCCTTGGCTTCACTCAGTTTTGTTTATAACACTCTTCCATTTTCTTCTAGTCAAGAGGGTGGGGGATTGGGAGGGGCCTCAGAAGTGGCGTAGCCTAGGGCCTCTCTTCATCTAAATCCAGTCCTGGTGCTAGGTGAACATGACAGCCAACCAGTCACAATATGATCACTTATTTATTAAGAGAATGTACACGCTGCCTTTCCAGAGACCTGCTTGAGGTGGCTAGCAAAACAAAAGCTATACAATTAGAAATGGCAAAGAAGGTCAGTCATCCTCTTAAGTACTTTAAGAGGAGTATATGCAATTTTTAAAAATGGTTTCATTGATATGACTAATGTGACACAGCCAAGCCTCCCACAGAGTAATGAAAGCTCAATCTTGTAGGTCCACATGTAGAAAACCTAGAACAAAGTTTGAGTTCCATGGCACTTTTAAGACCAACAAAGTTTTATTCAAGGTATGAACTTTTATGCGCGCACACTTCCTTAGATACAGGTAGAAATGCTATTACAAATGACAGTGAGTATGTGCACTGACGGGTTTGAATCTGAAGCAATATCTGATTATCTGTTCTCGAGCATAGTCAGATTATGCTGTCTTTTAGCAACTTATTTTAAAAGCATCTGTTGTGATTACTTTTACATAGTGTAAAGTGTCTACAGCAATATAATTAACACGGTCATTGCCTAAGTAATGGGATTTGTGGCATGCATAATTACAGCACAGGTCCAGTTTACTGGAAATTACAACTATTCCATTTATTTTAAATAAACTGTAAGTTAAAATAGTGTATAGAACCAGTCAGCTAGAACTCCTGAGACATAACCACTTATGCCTTAAATGTAAAGGGGGACCCCTCTTGCAGCAGCAGCAACTCCACACACACACCCCACAGAAATAAACTGAGCCCTACTACAGAAGTCTTTGAAATCCAAAGATATCAAGCATAACTAAAGAGGGTAAATCTGAAACCCTGACTTGACCAAATACTATTGCTCATACCGTAGGATACAGTTAATAACTCATAGGGTTCTGGCAAGCACCTGGCTAATTATATATGACATGAACTCATCTAAGTCATACAGAGGTCCCACATGTGTCTAGTCTGGTCTGCTGGATGCACAAGACATTTACATGAATGCAAAGCAATGATACACTGATTCTGCAACATTCTGTGGTGTTCTGAAATGTTTCGGCATCAGTCTACTTCTAACCTCTACCCCTGCTCGAGAGAACAAAAAAGGGGGTACAGATGTACATAAACCAAGAATTGTTTGACTGGATCACTTTGCAGGATGATTTCTAGGGAAACTTGGAAGCACAGGAGACTGAAAGCACAGAAGGTTAAACAAAGTTATAGAAGAGTAAAGCGAAGTTTATGAAAAAGACCCATATGCCACCAGTCCAAGTAAAAACAGGCAGCAAGGAATGAGGGCACATTGAAAGTTCCTCCTCCTAGGAGCACTAAGAGAGATTACTGAATTTTAAACAACTGATCACAAAACAAAAAGATAATTTATTACGTTGGAAGCAAACAGCTAGAAACAGAAAAAGAACAAGTGAAAGAAAGTATGATTAAATAGATGCAGAACTTTAAAAAGCAGATACCTATGCATCAATAGGAATGGTTATGGGGAAAGGAACTTAAGTTCAGAGCCTGTCAGGTGCTAAGAGAAAATTGGTATAAAATGTTTTTCATATTACTCTGAAGGATATTGAGAAAGTGCTGGAAATGTCAAGACATAGTCAGAACTTTTTACCATAAGTGGTGGACTTGTAAAAAAGCAAAAAGATATTGCATGTAAATGCAGAATATATTAAAATTCAAATTTCCTATGGAAGCTAAGATGTTTCTAGGAATACTGTCCAACAAATTACCAAAAGTTTTGGAGGAGATATTTAAATATATGGTAACAGCAGCTAGATTTATGCAGCAAAATGAAAATCCGACGTCTGCCCAAGCTTAGAAGAATGGGAAAACAAATTTGCTGATTATGCAGTAATGGCAAAATTAACAACTTACTTGAGAAACAGATCTATCTCAAAATCTGAGGAGAGATGGTCTATTATGCAAACAGGAGATAAACTTAGATTGAGAAAGTTTTAAAATGGTGTACAAATGCACTGTAAGGCATACAAATGTAGCGTAATACAGAAAAAGGAGAACAAGTTTTGAATATAAATGTACAGCGAAGTGGAACTCACAGGCTGGGGCAGGTGATGCACTGTATTCTTGGTGCTTGGGGGGGGCAACAGTGGGAGGGCTTCTAGTGTCCTGGCCCCACTGATGGACCTCTTGATGGCATCTGGTATTTTTGGCCACTGTGTGACAGACTGTTGGACTAGATGGGCCATTGGCCTGATCCAACATTGGCTTCTCTTATGTTCTTATGGATTTTGAACAAAGTATTTCTTTTTTTTATTGTGACGTAGATAATAGATTTTCCTTCCGACTTTGGTATATTAAAGTAATATCTAGTATGCAGTATTGATGAAATATGTAATGCAGAATATGCATTAATGATGAAACTATTGCAAAAATGTCTTAAAAATTCTAATGAAGGGGATGTTGGGGAAAAATATTTCTTTGCTTCCTTGTTTAATATATCCTGTACATATAATAACCTTTCATATAAATTGTTTCACAATCCCTATATAACCCGTCTTTCTTTCTATACCCCTTTTATGTTACTATTTTGTTCTTAAAATAAATATATATTATTAAAAAAATATAAAGCTCTTCCTCATAGAAAACACAGAAGCAGGAGCTGATGGAGGAGCACACAGGTCCCAGACTGCAGCAGGGGCCCCACCATTGCTGATGCTACAAATCAGTGCTGGGGGAAGGGGGAATCCATGAAACGGGCAGCCAAGCTCTCACCTTGCAATGTACCCATCCAGGCCCATGCCAAGCGAAAGCACACTATAAAGCCCATAAAAAGCCGGAATGGAGGATTGGGTGCCATCTTTTACCTGGGCTGGCCCATGCAGAAATGTACCCTGCCTCCCTCTGCCCATTACCATTTGTATCTCCACACATTCCAATGGAACTGCTCCTGTGAACAATTTTGGTACTGGAACGTTTTGTCAGTAGTGTCTTAACTCCAAACATCCTGGGAGTATCACCGACCCGTTGGTATCCAGCTGGTTTTTACCTTCTGGGGTCAAGAAAGGTTTTCTCTTGGCCTCTTGATGTGCGGCTGCTCAGGGCCATTTGCTCACAGAATAGGAACCTAAGGTAAAGCTTCAGAGGAGAGGTTCTTTACAAAAGTCTCCACCTGTGAAAAAGGAAAAGGCATCCAGAGATTTGAGTTTGGATAGCTCATAGCACTTTAGCTCCAGGGAATAAAAGCCAGGCAAGTTGAAAACTTGCTGGACTCAAGTTAAGAAGATGCAGACTTTTATAGCAGAAACGGAAATTATCTTACCATGCTCACAAGTCTCCTTTGCTCATTTGTGTCATTCTGAAAATCCTTGGCAACATCAAGAATCAATACTGGAACATTTCTTAGATTTTCAAAATGGATCCTGTGATGACAACAAATGAAAATCCTGAGCATCCAACAGAAGCAAAGCTGATATGAAATTTCAGCAATATGTATGACATACTCTACAGTGAAATAAACACAGAGTGCTATTGCACAGGGACAGGATGGGTTTGAAAGGAGGAGGGTTGAATCTGATGATCCTTCAGAGGACTCTCTGGTCCTGAAGTGCCATCAGGACTGAGAGAAGGTACCTGGGGGCACCCAGTAATTCTCCTAGCATGGACTGCACCATGTTTCATCCTAAAGCTAGCTCAAGCTAGGAGTTCACCGGACAGATTCAGACAAGTTGCTATTTCTCAGCCCAAGTTTCCATATCACGCAAACTATCTAAATATGGTTTCCTGTATACTGTACCTGTGCAGGTAAATTTCACTTGGAATCTGGTGTATGGCAGGGACTACCATGAACCTCAGCATTCCATTCAAAAAAGATTATAATCCTCATTACAACACAGACAACATCTGCTGAAGGTGTCAAGAATGTGCAGCTGCCACAGCCCATCTATTCTTCCAGTTGTCCTTCTGTCACCCTCCCATGACCAACAGCCTCTTACTGCTGTTATTATTGGTCAAGTCTCTCTTCCCACCACCCAAACATTCCCAAAAGTTGGGAAACATTTCAAATACATTTGGAATAAAGCATGAGAAGTGAGAGCAATCACTGGACAGATTCAACATACAACAAATGCAGGTAGGATGGCCCGACGCTGGAATCACTCAGAGCCCACTAACAATGGCTGATGAATAAGATTCTCCACGGTGGTTCCCACCTCGTGGAACAGTCTGACTGAAGAGGTCAAAAGGCCTCCCCCCCTCCCCCCGGCGCATCATTTTGCAGAATGTGCAAAAGGTTCAGGAGGGCATCTGTACAAAGGGATTAGAAATGTAGTATAATGGATCATATCATGAGGGTGTTTTATAAGGGGAGAGGACTGTAGCCTCTTGCCATGTTTACTGCATGTATTGCCTTCCTTTTCTCGCACATCGCCTTGCACCTTTGCAACCTACTTTCTGCATTATGGCATTGTCATGCCTTAAACAGTTTGGTTTTTGAGAAGTTTGCATCCTACTGCATTTTTACTGGAGATCCTTGCTGTCTGATCGAATTGTTTTAAGATTTTGCCTCAAGTCTCAACAAGGAAGGTAGGCTAGAAATGCAGTTGAAAATCTGTCCACTTCTAATCTGAGCAACATCTATGGTTCTCCCCTCCTACATTTATGTTCTCTTACAGCAACACTGTGTAGTAGGAGAGGCTGAGGAAGAGTGCCAGGAGCCCAAGGTCGCACAATGATCTGACCAGGGATTTTAATCCAGGTTTCCCCCTCATCCCATTCATAATCTGACACTAATTACTAGACAATAGTGGTTTTTTGATTTAGGGGTGTTGCCAGAGGAGCGAGCAGAGAGGCAGAAGTGAATTTCTCGTAGCTCTTGTGGCCTGCAAATATCATATTTTTGCAGCCTGCCTAAAGATTCAGTTTTGCATAGCAGATGCACCGGCAGATGCTGACAAATAATAGCAGTTTAAGTGACTGTCACTTTGCAGTGAGATCTGCCCATGTATATTGTGAAACCTCATGACAGAAAAGGCCAGAGTGGACAGAGCTGGAGCACCGAGCTGCCACTTAGTACTACAAAACATGCAATAGTAGATGAGGATAAGGCACAATTTTGCACCTCTGGCGTTTTCATACAAGTGAAGTAGTTGGTGCAATCATAACTACATGCAGGGCTCTTTTTGTAGAAAAAGCCCAGCAGGAACTCATTAGCATAATAGGCCACACCCAAAAGCAGGAACTCATTAGCATATTGGGCCACACCCCTGACAACACAGCTCATTAGCACATTAGGCCGCACCCAGCCACACCCACCTTTTGCTTGTTATTCTGTTTACCTTGTTTGTTGTCAAAACCCAGGGCCTTTTTTTGTAGCAGGAACTCCTTTGCATGTTAGGCCACACACCCCTAATGTAGCCAATCCTAATGAGTTTCTGCTGTTGGGTGTGGCCTATTATGCTAATGAGTTCCTGCTGGGCGTGGCCAACTTGGGAGCCAGCCGGAACTCCATTCCTGTGCGTTCCTGCCCAAAAATAGCCCTGACTACATGGGCTGCCACCAGCTAGATTCTTCTACTCACTCTGTGCTTCTTGTCTGAAGCCAGTTTTCATGCTGGGAGTGAAGCTGCTCTAGATAGCGCAGCTGGACCTCTTTCTCTTCAGGCCTCGCTCTTTGGCGCAGCCTCTCTAGACATACCTGAAAGGAGAAGAGGGAATGCTTGCTGACCAGCCCATCAGTGCCTTGAAGTCAGCAGTCCCCACCGAGAGCAGAGGCACACTTCACTTGTGAAGCTACAAATAAAGATCGTTTTATTTTACTCAAAACATGTATTAGCTGCCTTTCTACCTTGCAGAACTCAAGGCTGCTTACAGTATAAATAAAGCAACAAATACCGAAAAACACATGAGAGACCACAATTTAAAATCTCAATTAGGATTGCCAATAAAAAAAAACGAATAAATTAGTCAAATGCACTCCTAAATAAAACTGTCTTCAACTCTGGGGGAAAATAACTGAATGACAAAATCACACCTGATGCAGACAGATCACAATGTTATCAACCTCCAGAAGAAGCTGGCCCACGAGAGGCAAGGCCAGAACAAGCCATGCAGTTGGCAGGCTCCTTTGTGCATGGATAATGTGAGTTCATAAGAACCTTCATATAATATATTTCTTGTAAAACACAGTTTGGGAATTATTTTAAATGGCAGGGAAAAGGACAAATCTGGTTCAGCATGCCTAAATCAAGTGGTGGTAGTCATAAACTAGACAAACCTTTCACTGAAACAGACGTTTCAAAACGTGAACTTGCTGGTCCCAGAGCATAAGACCCCACAGAAAAGCCTGACGTCTCAGCCAAGAGGCCCCAAAGCCTAGTCCATACTGATTCGCATCGCAATGCCAGTCGAATGAGACCATTTGGGAGGTGATGAGCAATAGGTAAGTTTGGCTTGTGGCAGAGAGATAAGGGGACAGATTGACTCTAACACCTGTCAAATGGCGCTTTTCAGTTCGGTCCAGCCAGCTCACTGCTGCATGACACTCCAGCCTTTTACCACACCTTACGGTCTCAACAGAAACAGAATGGTGACTTTCAGTGTATTATCATTTCCTTACCCTCAGGTTCTTTCTATGCATCTGAACCAGGATATCAGAGATGCACAGAGAACGAGATTAAGCAGCAGCAAGAGCTGAAGCAGAAAACTCTATGGAAGACGTTTTCAGGCTATCGGAAGGATTGTCTGAACTAGCCTTAAAACAGAAGCAGTCTAGGAGCAGTGGAGATGGAGCAGACAGAGAAGGTGGCAGTTCATGAGAGAGAACATATGGGATTCCAAGGATCAGCTATCTTTCCCATACCCTGCTCCCCTCAGCAGCCTCGTTGACACCAGGAAGTTTGATCCTGGGGTCAAGGGACTGAAGTGGATCAACAGTCCAGACAGTTTAGGTTTGTACTGAAGAGTGGGAAGTCTTCCTCTCCTCCTCCTTCAGCCAGCACATCTCCACTTACAGAAGAGGCAAGAAGGGTGATTTTTGTCCCGTTCTCCCTCCCTACTTTCCACTGACAGATCACAGGATACAACTCCCTGAGCATGCGCGCAAGGCCCCAACATTGCAGAGATTTCAGTGGCTCTGTAAAGAGTTTTTCTGACATGCTTTTGACAGTCTGTGAGTGAAATTCTGATCTCCTCCTTTTACCTGCTTTTTTTTAGAATTTAGACAGTATTTATGCTTAATTTGGTGCAAGTGCCTTTGAGTCTCACTGAGCAAGAGAAAAGTGATATAAACGTTCTTTTAAAAAAATATGGAAAGACTTCTCTGTGTACTAATAGAGAATACAGAGCAGTTTGTATTACTTTTATTACCTCCCTCAAGGAAAAAAGTGACCCACTAATGCAGTCATTACACATGCAGACGAGTCTCTGGGTGCTTTTTCATGATTACCTCAGGAGACGCCCGGAGATAAAGGAAGCCATCAAGTGCAACTCGGTTCCCAAATGCTTGAAGGAGGAAGGTGTGCCAGTCTTGGTAAATTATCCACTCAATCTCTGTCAAATGGCCAATCTCAAACAAATTCTTTGCAAAGACATACCTGGGATGGGTGGAGAAAAGAGATGGACAACCAAATTAAGTTTCCTCAAAGTAATATCCTACCAGTTTGACAGAACAAAAAGATTGGACATCAAATCACATTTAAATTCTTAGCACCAAATCACATTTAAATTCTTAGCACCAAATTACTAGAATCTGTATGATGTAAAAATCAGACACCCCCCAGCTTCCCACTAGTCTTACTTAAGAAGGAACCTTCAAACACATTTTCAGACCCAGGAGCCATCTCCAATCACAAGCTGAAATATGGAATTCACATCTTTAAGTTATAAGCCTGCCCTTCTCTCTTTCCATCTTCATCACCCCCCCACACACACCAAATACAAGAGGGGAGAGGGGGGAAAGTGCTGCCTCAGTACAGTAGGACTTTGAACTTTCCCCTCTGAGCCCTGTCCCACTCAGTGAAAACTAAGTTGGCAGTTTTGAAACTTTTTATCTAAAGAGATGCTTTTCCATGCATCTGAAGCTGAAGAACCCCTCCATGGATCTCAGAAGCTTCAGTGGCAGTTTCTAGGATGCAAGCCATGCCTCCCGGTCCTCTCCACTCCCCTGCATTACTAAGAGTGCACTCTACAGCAGCATACCAGTACGGCCAGCTATCATGGGGGAAGGAAATTTGGAAACTGCCTGCTAGCTGGGCTCATCTGCAGATCTTTGAAAAGGCCGCAGTCAGAGATAGAAGGCCCTTAGCAAACATTTGCTTGCTATTGGTTCATCAGCCTTAGCTGCCTTGCTAATAAGCTGCACGTCATTAAAATAATGAAATATGACAGTAAGAGAAAAAAAATTGTACTGCCCTCTGCACATTAAGGTGGGGCACTAATATGCAAAGAGAACAACGCAAGGAGCTAGACGGTATTTTTTTATGATACATGCATCTTTAATATTTATATAGTCTTTATATTCTCTTTAAACAGGTTGCTCATGATAGTCATAGTTTATGAACTGATAGTTGACACACTGTCATCTCAATCTGCCTTTAATATTTTCAATTGAGAAACAGAATCCATTCATTGCTACTTAAGGGTTGCGGTCACAAGTGCCAAAAAAATAATAATGGGGGAAAGCAAGGCTATTTCCTCCGGAGGAATTTGACCTGCAGTTGCATGATCACACAGTCCTTGGAAGCTGCAGGCACAACTTGCCACTGCGTGATCAGAAGCAACCATGGGAGAGTCGGGGGGGGTTTGCCGTTTGTTTCTGATGCGCTTAAAAGAGGACTTGATGAATCGCATTTCCGCACTGAGGGCTCCCTATGGAGTTTGGAATGATGCACATACCGAGAAGGCGGGGAAAACAATGGCATGGAGTTGGGATGGCCTGATCAGACCATCCCGACGCCATGAGAGTGTGTTGGAGCGATCAGACAGGGGAAAGTCCGTCCGTGGCCCGTTGCAACCCGTTTACTACCGGATTTCCCCCAGTGTCTTTTAACTCTGCTTCTGTGGCGGAGCAGAACGGGTTGTCGACGGCTGCGGGGCGCTTCCCAGATGATGTCTGATCGCACCCTTTCAATCTGCCCGGCATTCGTGCCTATGGTGGGTCTAGTTGTGTGTATGATCGGAGCCAAGGATATGTTGATACATAGTAAGTTTGAACTGGAACTGCTTACAGTATTGTTTGGTTTGACAGGAATTGTGGAAAAAATTATCAGCTTTTAAAACAAAATTACAGAGCAATGGAAGAATGGTATTGATTCCCCTGTTCTATCAGGCAAGGAAGAATTAATGTGTCAAGGAATTTTATAAACAATGTGAACAAGACAAGAGGCTTAAAAATTATATTATTTGATGCTTACCTCCCTCGGTTTGAAGCACCTATATAAACAGATTCATGTGGGCTGCTGGCGCTGTCAAGCATTACTCACAGATCTTATTTATTTTTAAACTGTTGATTAACAAAGTACTTTTGGAAACAAATTTGGAACGCTGTCAGAGACACAATGGAATATGACATCCCACTAGATCATGAATCAGGGCTTTGAGGCTACTTTAAACAATTGCTCTTAGGGATGACATGAGGCCTATGTCAGCAGCAATAATGTGGAAATTAGCTTCTGTACTACCTCTCATGGGATGGTATAAGAAAATATGAGCTGCAGCTCTTTTGGGAAAAACGACTCAATCTAAAAGACCAGCCAACAGAAAGGATGCATATTTGTGAAAAGGCAGATGTTTTAAACAATACTGGAATAATATGATTCTCTACATGCACAGAGTTTGCTTTTTATAGGTGGACAGCATAATTTCTCCTTCTATATTGTTAATAAATAGGAGAATCACACTCCAAATCTATTGAATTAGATGCAAAACATTATATGCTGCACTGCAGCCAACAGGGATAAGGAACAGAATACAGGTACCATACCTGTCACTGTACACAGATCTCTCAAAAATCTGCACAAATTCCTGGGGCTTCACTGGCAGTGGCTGCAGCTGTGCTTTGAGCCGACTCAAACATGAGTAAGTCTGGAATGTGTAGGACCATCGATAAGGCTCCTGATAGACCATTTGAAGCAAGTTTCCAAAACTCTGAGAAGACGAGGCCTGATGGGGAATTACAAATATATAAATTTAAGAACAAGCTTCCCCAGAATATTAAGGAGGGAAAATATTACTAGGGGAGGGTTTGCAGCTCAATGGCAGATCATTTCTTTGGAGGTCCCAGGTTTAATTCCTGACATCTCCAGTTCAAAAATTTTGCAGTCAATGCTGGTCAAGTATTTTTAAAAGCACTAATTTGATTAGAACAATAAAAAGATATTTTAGTCACAAACAAATTTTAAATTTAAGCTTTACATGGACTCCTTAAACAACTATTATGCAAATGAAATTAACTTTTGAAGAAGGTGGACTTGAATTAACAGGGAAGGTGAACAATTCTTCTTGCCAGCTTTCATTCTGGAATACCAGAATTGTTCTACAGGTTCAATTTTAAATTTAAAACATTTTTTTTTAAACATGGAATAAGACCAAAATAGAAGCAGCTATTTAGAAAGCAGTCAGTTGTAGAAGGCCAGTTCTTCCTGTTTGGAAGCAGTAGGTGGGAAGTAAGGGAAGTTGTGCTATATTGCTAAGTTTCCCCCTTCCAGCTGCAGGAAAATCTGCCCTCACCCCTACCCTTGCTAATAAATTATACTAAAATAAATTTAAAAGCTATGCTGATGTCTGTACAGTAGCATGTCAAGTCCTGACATCACATCTGACAATATTTGACCATGGTCAAGTAACAGGCAGTCAACTGACAGTATTTGACAAGTCAGCTGACAGACATGCCAGCCCAAATGCAACTAGCTAGACAATTACTGGCAGTTCTGTCACAAACAGTTAACAGTGAACATGTTACTCCAGCACTGGTCTTGTGCTCTTTGAGGATAACTGCTCTACTGATTAAATAGAAAACAGCATAAGAGTTCAAATTGCTTTGGTCTCTTTGACATCATTCTGGCAAACTTTTGGGTTGCACAGGATTATTGTATCAGCAGGA
>NW_015173680.1:1062330-1086032 GCF_001447785.1 Gekko japonicus | reverse complement strand
AGCAGGAAAGAAGAAGAGATTGGATTTATACCCCATCCTTCACTACCCAAAGGTGTCTCAGAGCGGCTTACAAACTCCTTTCCCTTCTCCTCCCCACAACAGACACCCTGTGAGGTAGGTGGGGCTGAGAGAGTTTCTGACAGAAACTGCTCTTTTTTCAAGAACAGCTCTTGTCAGAACTACGGCTTGCCCAAGGTCATTCAGCCAGGTGCAAGTGGAGGAGTGGGGAATCAAACACGGTTCTCCCAGATTAGAGTCCGCGCACTTAACCACTACACCAAACAGATATCTGTGCTACTAACACCAACCAATGGAATGTAATATATTGAACTAGAAGGTTCACATGCTTTCGAAGTTTTGCTCTTTGATTCTCACCTGATTGGATTGAGCAGCTTGAACGTTCTGCCATTTGGAAACTGGTTCTGTAGTCATGTGCCATTCTGGGAATGCCTTTTTAAGCAGCCTTACAAATGTGGACTTCCCTACAGCTATGAAACAAACATACACATCCATTAACCTGCACCTCTGCTTTAGAAAGAAATGTCAATAGCCAACAGAAGGCAAGCAAAAGATAGTTATGAAATGCATGCAGCATGGAAAGCTCCAGTTTCAGATCTCACTTCAGTAAGTCACTGTTTTCTCAGACTCATATGGGGATAGCCCTATAAACCTGACGCAAGAACCACTGAAATCATATGCATAAATCACTTAAGAACATAAGAGAAGCCAATGTTGGATCAGGCCAACGGCCCATCTAGTCCAAAACTCTGTCACACAGTGGCCAAAAATCCCAGGTGCTATCAGGAGGTCCAGCAGTGGGGCCAGGACACTAGAAGCCCTCCCACTGTTGCCCCCCCCCAAGCACCAAGAATACAGTGCATCACCTGCCCCAGCCAGTGAGTTCCTATATATACCTTGTGGCTAATAGCCACTGATGGACCTCTGCTCCATATGTTTATCCAGTTCCCTCTTGAAGCTGTCCATGCTTGTAGCCGCCACCACCTCCTGTGGCAGTGAATTTCATGTGTTCACTCTTTGGGTGAAGAAGTACTACCTTTTATCTGTTCTAACCCGACCGCTCAGCAATTTCATTGAGTGCCCACGAGTTCTTGTATTGTGAGAAAGGGAGAAAAGTACTTCTTTCTCAACCTGCTCTATCCCATGCATAATCTTATAAACTTCTATCATGTCACCCCTCAGCCATCGTTTCTCCAAGCTAAAGCGCCCCAAGCGTTTTAACCTTTCTTCATAGGGAAAGTGTTCCAATCCTTTTTATCATTCTAGTTGCCCTTTTCTGCACTTTTTGTGCAGTTTTGGTGACCAGAACTGTACACAGTACTCCAAATGAGGTCGCACCATTGATTTATATAGGGGCATTATGATACTGGCTGATTTGTTTTCAATTCCCTTCCTAATCATCTCTCCAGATGGTAAGCAGAGGAGAAGAGTCACAGCAAGACTGCACTTTGAATTTATACTTCTTAATTACAAGAAAAACCATTTCCTATGGGGTGTGGGTTAACAAATTTAACTAGAATTCAAGTAAGTCAAAGTTGATGACAAATGGCCTGGCCTATGAGGGAGAGATGAGTTAATCTCTTCTGGACGGCTTTGACCCTGGATGGTCAAGGTTGCCAGCAATTCAACACTGGCTGCTCACCACCCTCGAAGCATCTTTTCTTCATCAGTGCTTGATACTGTATTAAAAGTCATCCAGATAAAGCAGACAGGACTGGTCCTAATTTTGAATTCACTTGTCTTCAAGTTGCCTAAGTACAAATGATTTTTAGCCCTGTTCATCATAGCAGCAGGCCTAAACCTGAACTTTGTGGAGTCCACTTGGGGTAGGTATGTGCTTTCAGGAATCCCGCCCGATCACACATCCCAGTCGAGGTCCCATGGTCAGGAGGGAGATGCCGATCACACAAGTATCCTGCACCTCCACCGAGAGCAGCTGGGCCGATGAGAAAGGGAAAGGAAAGAGCCGCGGCCTCTGGGAGGGTCTCCGCTGCCCACTCCGGGTGGGGTCCGTGTTCCGCTTGCAAGGAGGGGAGGGGGAGATTAACCCACCAGATCCCCCCTCCCCGCCAGCAGCCCTCCCTCCCTGGGACACGTGGCCCGCTCTCCACCTGGCCGCTGCCACTCACCCCCATCGCAGCCCCCCGTGGCCCTCCCTCGACCCCAACAACGCTGTGCGTCTTTGTGCACATGCGCTGTTGGGCGCTTCTGGAGGCATGGGCGCCGGATGCCACGGGAGTCCGGCAGGGACGCAATCAGGCGCCCGCTCTTGCCACGCGGTTCCCGGAAACTAGTACCTCGGAGGTACTAGTTTTTTACTGCGTGTCTTCGGAGGGTAGTCATGGGTCAGCTATGGGAGCTCTACGCTCCCCAGATGTTGCGGTGAGATCGCGCCCGGAAAGTCCGCCTATCTTCCGTCTATGCAGCGTGGCTAATGCTCCGTGTGACCGCAGCCTCTATCTATTGGATCCCCCTTGTCCACATGTTTTTTCACCCCCTCAAAGAACACTAACAGGTTAGTGAGACAAGATCTTTCCTTACAGAACCCATGCTGAGTCTGCCTCAATAGTTTTTCTTCATCAATGTGCCTACTAATTTTTTCCTTAATAACAGCTTCCACCAACTTTCAGGGTATTGAAGTCAGACTGACTGGCCTGTAATTTCCCGGATCTCCTCTGGAACCCTTTTTAAAGATGGGAGTGACATTAGCTTGGAATACACAAGAAGTAACTACACAGTATTTACTTATCAGCACAATCATTCTCTCCCCCAGTGACGCCCACGCCCGAATCTGTGCATCTTCCAGATGTGGTGCGCTCAAAATAAATTTTGATTGCCGACAGGAATTAAAAGGAACAATAATAGAACCCCCGGAAAGGGGCTGACTGCAGGTCTCTTCAAACCGACAGCTTTTCCCAGTGCCACAGGTCAATTCTCTATAGCGCATGCCTTCTGGGTACTTGCATTATGTATTTCCCAGTACTAAGAAACCCAGGCAAGAACTGGAGCTCTCCCCAGCCCTTACCGATATTGCCTTCGATGGACAGTCTCTTGCCAAGCTCCATGCACAAGCCCCGCACGCTGGCCATGTCAGAGTACCGAACACACTGGTCGAAACATCCGCAATCAACAGCGTCCCTTTCGCAGGAACCCAGGGCGCAGGCGCAGCCGAACCCGTTCGTCTCCTTCCGGAGCAGCCGCTTCCACGGCTGTAATTCGCCTGGTCCGTCCTTAGAGGTCGGCTGACCACTCGGAAATGGCGGCCGTTTAGGAGGCAGAGGACTTCAAACAGCTAATCTGTAATTGCTGGCAACAGAATTTAAAACACGTTATGGCACAGGACGCGTACAAGTGTCTGATGAAGTGTGCATGAACACGAAAGCTTATACTCAGAATTAAACTTTGTTGGTCTTAGAGGTGCCACTGGTTTCAAACTTTGTTCATGTACAGGAAAAGTAACCGTGTCCTAATTGCTTGAGGAAGTTTCACACATGACAGCTACAAACCCAGGCTGTCCAATAAGTGCTCGCTCAGCAGATGCAGCCAGTCTGTAGGCTTTTCTCCAGCTACCTTACAGGATACGTATTGTGTCTGTCGTAGGGACCTTTTGTTTTGTATTTTTAGATTAACTTTTCAAAAAGCTCAGGTGTCTACTAAAACATATAAAATGTGTGATGGTGTTCAGTTTATGCCCATGATTCACATCCTGGTGATTTTAGGCACCCAAGAGTTTCTGTCCAGCTTGAGGGCTGCTTGAACTGCACAGCTCCCAGAACCATAGGACTTCTAATTCAAAGAAAGACTTCTTAACTTTTTAGGGTTGCCAGCTTCCAGGGGGCCTGGGGATCTCTCGCTTTTACAACTGAGCTCCAACTGACAGAGAACAGCTCCCTTAGAGAAAATGGCTGCTTTGAAGGCTGGACTCTATTGCATTGTACCATGCTGAGTCCCCTCCCTAAACCCCGCCCTCTCCCGGATCCACTCCCAAAGTCCCCAGGTATTTTCCAACCTAGACCTGGCAACCCTATAACCCTTGCTACAGTTCCCATAGCTGTTTCAGGGATGTCATGAGAGTTTCCAAAACGGTCTAGAGATGTCATAAAGATGTCCCTTAGAAGGGCTGTGGCTCAGTGAAAGAGCGTCTGCTTTGTATGCAGAAGGTCCCAGGTTCAATCTCTGGCATCTTCAGTTTAAAGGACCTCGCAGTAGGTGATGTGAAAGACCTCTGCCTCAGATCCTAGAGAGCTGCTGCCAGTCTGAGTAGACAGTACTGACCTTGATGAATGGCTGGTCTGATCCAGTACAAGAAAACTTCATGTGTGTCATCTTCTAGATGCATCCTATATGTCTGTGTTTTTTACCTTGGGGGTGGCAGGAGAATGTTCTAAAGGCAGGGTTACCATCCACTTTGATCTGGGACAAGGCAGGCCATTGACAACAGCCAGAAGTAAAACTATTGGAGGAGTAGGCAGGACCATCCCATGACACTGTTAATGCCTTAGGGTAGAGCTAGTTTGGTGTAGTGGCTAGGAGCGCAACTGTAATATGGGAGAACCGGGTTTGATTCCCCACTCCTCCACATGCAGCTAGTTGGGTGACCTTGGGCAAGCCACAGTTCTCTCAGAGCTGTTGTCTCAAGAGCAGCCCCACCTACCTCACAGGGTGTCTGTTGTGGGGAGAGGAAGGGAAAGTGATTGTAAGCCACTCTGAGTGAAGGGAGGGGTATAAATCCAGTCTCCCCTTCCTCTTTTTCTGTTGCCAGCTCTAGATTAGGAAATACCTGGAGATTTGGGGGGATGGAGCTTGGGGAGTGGAGGGGAGGGACCTCAGCAGGGTCTAACACCTTCAACTATTTGTATGGAGGTTCTGGGTTCAGATTTTAACTGGAAGGTTTTGTTTGATTTTATGTAGCTACTCATTAAAAAAATAATATAAATGTTGATGTGCTAGCCTAATAAGTCAGAATTTGTTTTTCTTTTTATTAATATCCCTAAATAAGTAACATTGATTTTTGCTGTTAAAAGACATTGTAAGTACATTGGGCTCCCACAGCCTTATGAGCCATGCTGAGAGGTTTTGAACTCACACACACCTTCCACAAGAGCAGATAAACTTTGAGGCTGAAGTCAAATGTCATACTGGAGCTATTCCAAGAGTTCAGTTACTTTTTTTTTAAGTGACGTTTTGTGTGTGATTGAAGTAGGGCTGTCAACATTTTTCCTGGCAGGGCTCCTGTGTCTGTAACTACTACTTGATAGGAAGAAATGCAGCATTAGAAACCTCCCCATGACTTCCATCTACACAGTTTAAGGAACACCTTCGCCAGCTACATTTCTTTCTCTTGTGCAGCTGCTTTAAAAGCACAAGCCCTGACAGAAATAAAGATAGCCGTACTGATTGGGAACATTTGACACTACGGTTGCAAAGCCTTCCTCAGTATACAGGGAGGCGGTGGAGAACCGCCAGGACTCGCCTCCAAGGCTGGGCGCAAAGCAACAGCCACAACAGCTGAACGTCGATTGAACTGGGAGTGAGAGTGGAGGCAGACATCTTGGACATCGATCGCTCGGCACTTCTGCCTTCTGTGAGAAAAGGAATCCTGTAAGGTAGATAAGGCTGAGAATGTGTGACTGACCCAAGGTCACTCAGCAAGCTTCCATGCCAAGAGTGGGGATTTGAACCCGGGTCTCCCAAATCCTAGTCTGGCACTCTAACTTTTACATTACACTGGGTCTCATTCTAACTCTGTTCAGGATGACACTGGGATTTTCACCATTTGTGCTCTTGACTATCAGATCATTCAGATGGCATTGTTGGCAGCCTGTTGCATTCCAGTGCTTTCCTTGTTATCTTCTTATCTTTTTTTAGACCTGATTTGTGGTGGTTTTAAAAAACTTAAATACAATTGCAGTGCAACCAGTTTTGACAGTCAAAGGGTTGTTGAAGCTTCTCAAGAATTTTGCTCTTTCATTCTGCTTTCAGCTTCATTTATCACTTTCTATTAATTTAGAAATATTATAGCTGAATGGATGCTTAATTACCAGTTCCTGCTTCAAGGGAAGGGTTTATGTTCCTTTTAAAAAGTTGTAGTTTATAATGTTATTTTGCTGGTTTAAACAGATGAGCACTTTGACTGCCCTCCTTCCCCCCAGGGAACAAGAACGGGCCATTAATAATTGATTCATTAATTCCAGGACACTGTGAAATAACTGATCAGTCTGTAAAGCAAATGGACAAATAACTGATAAGTAACTAAGCAAATGGACAAATGGAAAACTACAGAGTGAAGGGTTTATTTGCTAAACAGCACTTGGCATCCGAAGTAAACTTATAGCAGGATCCTGCTCTTGGGGGCTGAGCAATGCTAGATATTTGTGAAGAATCCAGCATCTTATTAAATAGCATATGGAATCACATTTTGAGTTCCATGTAACTGAATGCAAAATAGTGGAGTCATACCAAGCAGGTCAAAAGCATCCTTGTATGAAAGCAGGGTGTTGGTTTTTTTGTTGTCAAGTCACAGCCGACTTATGGCAACCTTTTGAGGTTTTCCTTCCAAGCTGAACTCAATGATGTGAGAAAAAGCAAAGGACAAGGTATGACAGACAGTGCTGGCTTGAAAAAGTTTTAATGCTTATTGAAGGTTAGAAAGAATTGCAAAATAGGGAAAGCTCCATGCTCTTGAATAATCTAGCCGTGGTCTTTAGAAACACTTCCTGTGCACAATTGAAGGGCCAGCTTCATCATATTCTGGTTTGCTGATCCACATCTGCTGGAAAGTGGAAAGGGAAGCCAAGATGGAGCCTCCAATCCAGACGGAATATTTGCGCTCAGGAGGGGCAATGATCTGTCAAAATATTTGCAAATCAGGGTCAGTGCATGGAATAGGATCATACATTTTGTCTTGTATCCACTGAGAAATGAAGTGAAAATCCAGAGCCATCATCCAACTTGAAAATAAAATTTCTGCACAAAAGCTGTGTGAAGTGGCACCACTGATGTAATGATCTCTGTTCTCAAAATGTGAGAAGGACCTCCACAATAAAATAAAAAGACAAATACAAATGGTTGATACCTTGGGGACTAACCCTTGTCTTTTTGCCTTTAAAGAAAGATAATTTGCAGAATGTAGTAACATTTATCTCCACATCTTGGAAAAGCTTCACACATGCAAATTTCTGCACATTAAGCTACTGTTAAAGGAACATTAATTGGTCATTCATTCATATTAGCAGGAACAAAAAAAAAGTACCTGACCAAGTACTGTGTTAATTTCTGTACATATTTGTCAATGTAGATTCGCTACTACCACACTGGTCGGTTAGTATGGGACACATACTATTTGGTCATTCAGTTTTTATGTCCAAGCAATGTTGTTGCCATTCCATTGCTTTCCAGTGTTTTCTGTTTTTGTCTCTCCTCTCATCAATCTTTCCTTTATTTCATACGCAATTGAAGCCTCGCCATGTCCACTGTAGACGAGCAAAGCACGACTGAGGATTCCCAGGGCTGTAATTCCTTGAATTGTCTTTCACAAACTGGCTTTAAAAAGCTTCTGTTTCTCAGTTTCTTAGTGATTTGTTAGTTTTGTGCTGCAGCTTTCCTGAATTAGTTGGTCAGTTCCTGTTAATTAAAGTTGTGTGTGTGTGTAAAATTACCCTTTGCAACCAAAACAATTGCTCTTCACTTTTTTCATGATTGCAAAAGAAAGAAAAAGTTAAGGAGCAGTTGCTCTGAATGTAAAGAACAATTAAAACATGAATACACACACATGCACTGCAGGGAACTGTGGCTGACTAATTCAAAAATGCCAGGGCCATACCAGTTAATAGGAAATATGTACCTAGCAGTTCAAAAGCAAGAAATTGCAAGTAGATAAATAGGCACCGCTTTGGTGGGAAGGTAACAGTGTTCCGTGCGCCTCGGCGTCTAGTCATGCCGGCCACATGAGCATGGAAACATCTTTGGACAGCGCTGGCTCTTCAGCTTGGAAACGGAGATGAGCACTGCAACCCTAGAGTCAGATTCGACTGGCTTTCGAGCAAGGAAAACCTTTACCTTTACTTACAGATAGAATAGCTGAAGCGTTTTTAAGTAATGGAGGAAATTAAAGGGACAGTGGCTGGGAAAAATGAAATCTTTTGCTGAACTGATCTTTCTTCTGAGTAAATATGTAGTAAGAATAGGTATTGTTAGTATTTTATGGGGAATATATTAATAAGTTCTGTTTTAATATATTCATTAATAACTTTATTAAGGTCTGTGTGGAGCCACTATTTTAAGTCTACTTTCAGATCGCAATGGAAGGAGTGTCTCAATTTGTGTGTCTTGATTTGTATACATTGAGTTGCTGCATTTAGAATGTTTTCAAGTGTAGAGTGCCAGAATCCAACAGTGACATAGCAAGATTTTCCTGTTGGTGATGATGGGACGGGAAGGTTGCAGATGGGTTGTGAACAGACATGTATTAAGGAAAGACCTGTAAAACCCAAAAGAAAATAGGCTGCCGCACACACCTTTATCTTCATTGTGCTGGGGGCTAAGGCTGTGATCTCCTTTTGCATTCTGTCTGCAATACCAGGGTACATGGTGGTGCCTCCTGAAAGCACATTGTTGGCATAGAGGTCTTTGCGGATGTCGATGTCACACTTCATGATGGAATTGTAGGTTGTCTCGTGAATGCCAGCAGATTCCATACCTGTGGGAAATTGTGCAGGTTCAGTGATAGGTCCTTCCTAATTCAGGTGGGAATTCAGGAAGACTTTCTTAAGGTTTCGTCCACATCAGCATTCTTTTCCTCAGCTATACCAATAGTTTGCCACTCATGGTAGTTTGGTCTTCTCTTTTGGGAAGCATCTTTAAAGCAGCTTTCTGCCTTCTTCCTTTACCACTAATGCTAAACTGGCAGTGGGAAAAACTGGAAGCGAGCAAACCAAAGCAGCTGCTATTTGCCTCTGTGATTTTTGTTATTTAACTGGAGGCAAATTATTAGCACAATTTCGCATTGCCCTTGATCATTCATTTTAATCCTAGGGTGATATTATATTATACAAATTATAATAGGGAAGAGTGCATCCCCTGCCCATTCATAATTTACTCCACCATTCTGGTTGAAATATCCAAAACTATGGAGCAAAGCTGATAAACTTTACTGAACTGGAAAGAAGTCCCAAGAGAGGAGGAAAAACTGGCCCTTTTTGACCTCAGTTCTGAAAGTAGTCATGACTACCTTTTGTTTCAGGGATGGAGACTCACCGATAAAGGATGGCTGGAAGAGGGTTTCTGGGCAACGGAATCGCTCATTACCAATGGTGATGACTTGCCCATCAGGGAGCTCATAGCTCTTTTCTAGGGAGGATGAGGAAGCAGCTGTGGCCATCTCATTCTCAAAGTCCAGAGCAACATAGCATAGTTTCTCCTTGATGTCACGCACAATTTCTCGTTCAGCTGCATAAAACAGAAGCAAGTTATACCAGAGGTATCTTTACTATGGATATGGTGATCACCTCTGGTGGGAGATCTGTGGGGCTCCTAAGGACAACAGAAAGGGGGGGGGATGCAAATTCGCCTGGAAGTTCTTCTATGCAAGCCCTTGGTTAGGATATCGGTTTTCCAGACCCTATTATTGCCTCATCTTACCACCACATTTACCCTTCCAGTTATTCACTAATTTTACAATAGTCTTTAGGATTCTCAGCCAGCATTTGAATTATGCATCTGATAATAAAGCTCAGATTGAGTCAGAGGGACAGGGACACAGTAGCATTCTCTTTGTTAAAAACATACATACTCCTTGACCTTGAATCTGGTCCCCTTGACAGCAACCCTTAAATCAGATCTCAAATATGGAACTGACCTCTCAGATTTCTTACATCTCTTCATTGGATCTCTTGACAGAACACTGAAAACTAACTGATTCTCATAGAATCCCTTTATCGGGGATTTTCAGTATACTCTGAAAGCTACAATTCCCATGGTCCCTTGTGGGGGAACCACGACAGTTTAAACTCTTTAAAATGTATTTACTTTTGTAGTGAAGAGATGCCATAAGTTAACAAGATAAAAATTACAAGTAATCTAAATACAAACACACATACACACCTCAAATCCATATCTCAGTAGCCCAGACATTTAACAAGAAGACAACATATGCAGGGGGCTTCCCAGTGCACTTATTGAAGAGAAAATGTCCCCATTCACACAATTTATATATTCACTATATGCATACTGAAAAATTAATGCTAGGGCAGGATTAAATAAATCACTGAAGCCAGTTCAGCTGAGCCAGTTCTTCCTCACCAGTGGTGACAAAAGAGTAGCCCCTCTCTGTAAGGATCTTCATGAGGTAATCTGTAAGGTCACGGCCAGCCAGGTCGAGACGCATGATCGCATGAGGTAAGGCATAGCCTTCATAAATGGGCACATTGTGAGTGACACCATCACCAGAGTCCAGAACAATACCTACAGACAAGAGCAAGAGAAAGACAGGATAATGAATCATGGGCTTCCTATTTTCCTCTCTTGTGGGAACATAATGAGCTATTAAACATCCATATCACTTAATCATGAAAAGTTATTTGGTCAGAAATGGATGTAAACAGCACTACCTACAATAAAGCTGCCACCATTCAGATCACATGTGGATCTTATTCAGAAGGCATCATAAGAGTTGGTTCATGCGTGCATGCATGCACATCGCTTGGTCCCTCACCATGATTGCCTTTAAAGCTCACTGCTGATCTAGTTCTGTCTAAACAGAACTGCTGTTTTTTGGGGGGGGATCATCAGAAGGACTTAATTTTTTCTAATTCTTTTACATGTGTAAATGATGTTTCAGGCATCATATCAAGTGATGTACATGCATTTTAACAGGACAATAATATGCACATAGGTGTCTATGGAAGCTATATCCCATGTAACCACAGGAAGTGTTGAGCCAGTTGAAGGGTTGCCTTGTTTCAGCTCACCCTATCTGTTCTAGTTTAAATGTTTGAAGGAAGGCAGCAGCCATATGAAACAAATCCTATCCTAAGGGAGGAGATCAGGCTGAATGGCTCCACCAGTGCTGATGCCACTTAGCAACTGCCTGGGCTGTCTTCAAGGTCCAAAACCAAAAATCCTTACAGGCTCATGCTCACAACAGAGCTGCAGTCTGATTACAGCAGCAGCCTCTCCCAGTTCATCAGGAGAAATATAGCTCTGTGTTCTCTGAATGCTTATGGCAAGGAACATGCCTCTCAGACTCTGTGGTAGGCTTATACTTCAATCTTATATTATTTTATATTTCTTTCACTGGTCTGGCTTCACCCCCAAAATTATGGAAATTGGGATTCAGTGACAATCTGGAGAATCCTGTAATAGAATTCTTGGGAATTTAGAAGCTCTCCCATAAGGAAAGAAGGCTGGTTAGAATTGCAGAGCCGCTGGTTATTTATGTCTGCTTATCTTCTCCCTCCTTTAGCTAAGTAAGGAGAAACATGGAGAATTAGCTGCTAAGGGAGAACAAAGGTAAGCCCATGGCTCTTGTTTACAGTCCCATCAAGCTTTTCCAGACTGTCTCCAGGGGAATGTCAGAAGTCTCAACAGCCAAAGCTTGGCTCACTTGTGACAACTGTGACATGATGTAGCACCTTTTCTCTTGACCAGTTAGCAGCAGAGAAGACAATTTATATAAAGAAGAAGAGTTGGTTTTATACCCCACTGTTCACTACCGGAAGGAGTCTCGGAGCGGCTTACAATCGCCTTCCCCTCCTCTCCCCATGACAGACACCCTGTGAGATAGGTGGGGCTGAGAGAGCTGTGACAGACCCAAGGTCACCCAGCTGACTTCATGTGGAGGAGTGGGGAATCAAACCCGGTTGTCCAGAGTAGAGTCCTGCTGCTCTTAACCACTACACCAAACTGGCTGTCATAAGGGAACATGTACATGTTTTGTGTAACTGGCTCTGATCCCAATTGGACCTCCTGTGGCTGTTCTTTAACTTTAATGGAACACTGCGAGAGATTCAATGTATAATTTGACTTTTAGAGATCTATAGCCCTTCCTGCCAGATCAACTGTTTCCAGTGATCCTGGAAGCAGAAGAAAACTACAAAGCCAGATGAATTCTGCAATATAAATACAGTATTTCCAGCTATGCCATAAAGAAGAAGATGTTGTCTTACATTTGCATACAAGTTAGTTATGTCCAGTAATATTTGTGTATGTGTATATAACATTTTAAGGGGGTCATTTTACATTCAAGGTCATCTTCCTTTCAAGTAAATACAGTGTACCCTGCAACTCAATATAGCTTCTTCTAGAAACAGCAGAAATTATCTCCCCAGATAAGGCAGCAGTTTTCATATAAACAGGCAGCGTGCCAAGGGTTAATTCCCCCCTCAAATGTGATTTAAAATGAACTCTGTGCTTCTAAACAGTACAGAGAACTGAAGCCATGTACTTACCAGTGGTACGGCCAGATGCATAAAGGGACAGCACTGCTTGGATTGCAACATACATGGCAGGGACATTAAAGGTTTCAAACATAATCTAGATGGGAAGAAGAGACGAATCATAATAACATAAGAGAAGCCAATGTTTAAAAAATGTCAAAAAGACACCTGAGATGGTGCCTTTCTTTTCCTACTTATTAACACAGCACAGTCCACTGGGAACCGTGGAAATTCTCTCGGACCAGCCTCACTGGAATGAACTGGAGCCCCACAAAGGCACAACAGTGCTCTCCATGCACCCTGACTGTCCCTCTCCATGTAACTTGCTCAAGAGAACTGCTTGGTGGATTGTTTGCCACAACTCAGATTCTTACATCACTAATGGTGCAATTCGGAACAGAGTAAAGTCCATTGAAATCAATGGGCTTAGGAGGGGATAACTCTGTTTAGGGTTGCATTGCAACCCCCCTATTCTTAATATTCCCAAAATCCATGACCAGAAGTGGTCACCTCAACATGCCTCATGCTTAGGGTTGGCTCAGCCTATACACATGCACAGCCTTCCTCCTATGCACCAGCCACAGCTGAAGCAAGCTCCAGGACAGAGTGCATGGCCATTCTGCTCCTGATGATGAGCAGGCAGTGCTCTCACTAGGTTCTTTTCTGAGCTGTAGAGTCAGGGGATTATTGTAAGGATCGTATATAGCTGCCTGGCATGCCCAGCGACATTGCAAAGGATCCTGGACTGCTCCACTTGGATGGCTGCTTCAGTAGAAAGCTGCACAGATTTCTTATGTAGCTGGCAGGAGCTGTCTAAGCAACACTTTGTATGGGGCCAGCTGCAGAAGATGAACAAGGATTTCCCTTCCCAGAGTAGCTCAGTCCTCGGAACAGCAGGCCCTGCTGGTTTTACCTGAGTCATCTTTTCTCGGTTTGCCTTGGGATTCAGAGGTGCCTCTGTGAGAAGAGTGGGGTGTTCCTCGGGAGCTACTCGCAGTTCATTGTAGAATGAATGGTGCCAGATCTGGACAAAGTAGAAAAACAGCGGCTCACAACTGACGGTCAAATAAGTGGGGCTTTGTAGCAAATGCTATAGTTCTCAAAATGTGAATATGAAAAAGCAATAATTCACGTATTAATATTACATAACATATAACTTTGAGTTCTGTGGAAAATGTACAGCTAATGCCACCACATGTACTTTCTGAAGAAGTAAAGAATTTACTAGCAGGATGTCTTTGAAAAGGATATTTTTGGAAGCTGCTACTCTGGTCCCTCCTCTATGACCTGATATTATCCAAGTACACGTGCTCCATGATTGGGAAGCTTTTACAACTGAGAGAGTACCAGGCTGTGTGGCCTGCCCATCTAGCTGAGATCCTTGACCACTAGAACACAGAATTTGGGCACACCTAGCTGAGCTGGTAGGATTAGATCTACTTGCCCATTCATTCCCATGGTGCAAAGAAAGCTGACCTTATATTAATTTAGTGGCAATATAAATAGTTGAATTCCCCCTCCCCCTGAAAAATGAAACAAATATTGTAGCAGATGTATATCCTACCTTCCTATTAAATGCTGGGCAGCTAACAAGGATTTTTTAAAAGTCTGAAGAAAAATTGAAACTAACAAAATGTCAAACAACTTAGACTGAATCGAATTAAGAGTAATTAAAATGGATTAATTCATCAGTGGCAAGAGGGTAATAAAATTAGGAAAAGCAGGTAAATCAACAACCAAAACATTCAAAATAAGCAGTATCCTCTATAAATATGCCACTAGCGTGGAATTTATTACCCTCCTTATTCCACTCCAAAACCCCTCCAGAACAAAACAGTCTTCACAACATGCCAGCAGGTCTAAAGGAAGGGGGCAGATCAGGCATCTTGGGAAAGGAAGTTCCATACTTTATGAGAAGTGGCTGTGGCTCAGTGGCAGAACATAGGTTTTGCATGCAGAAGGTCCTATGTTCCATTCCTGGCACCTCTAGTTAAAGGGTTCAGATATGTGAAAGACATCTAGCTGAGACCCTGGAGAACTGCTGCCAATCAGAGTAGACCATACTGACCTTGATGGACCAATTGTTTAACTCAGTATAAGGCAGCTTCATGCGTTCATATATACAGATATACAGATGTACCTTCAATAAAGATGGGAATTGAAAATGCACAGAATTCCTCACCACACCTTTTCCATGTCGTCCCAGTTGGTGATGATGCCATGCTCAATGGGGTATTTGAGAGTAAGGATTCCTCTCTTGCTTTGAGCCTCGTCCCCTACATAGCTGTCTTTCTGCCCCATTCCCACCATTACACCCTACAGAAGCAAAATGAGAAAGTCATAAACTCCTTGGTAGAAGGTATTCAAAGAGACCAAAGCACTTGCCTGATGACTCTTCCACACAGCACAACCATTTATATACATAGCTTTCCATTTATCAGCACCGGATCATGGCCTATTCTATTGAAATAAAAGCTCACCCCCCATGGAGTATTGTGATAACCAAGTAGATGTGGCCTGGAATTCTCCCAGAATTACTGGTCTCCAGACTACAGAGATCAATTCCCCTGGAAGAAACAGAAGCTTCGATGGGTTGCCTTTTGTGGCATCACATCTCCGCTGAGCTGACTCCATTCCCTAGACTCCCCCTTCCCCAGGCCTTCCCCCCTAATCTCCAGGGATTTCTCAACCCAGTGGTGGCAGCCCTATAGTGAAGAAGAAGAGGTGGTTTTTATACCCAGTTTTTCTTTACCCGAAGGAGTCTCAAGTGGCTTACAATCGTCTTCCTTTCCTCTCCCCACAACAGGCACCTTGTGAGGTAGGTGGGGCTGAAAGAGTTTTGACAGCAACTGCTGACTGGCCCAAGCCAGTGCCATGTGAAGAAGTGGGGAATCAAACCCAGTTCTCTAGATTAGAGTCTGCCACTCTTAACCATTTCACCATGCTGGCTCTGTGTGAGCAGGGAGTCCCCAGTCACACCGCAGCCACAGACCCCAAAGGAGTTTTAGACAAGCTGTTCTGTCTCTTGCTCTGAGGCCACTTCCCTCCTGTCTACAATGTATGGATACTAATGCTGGCTTTGCTGCCAAGGGGCTGTTCTGAGAAGGAACAAGCCTACATAGATGAAGTGCTTTGAGCATCTGAGTAGTGCAGAATTATTGTATCATGATGCAGTGCAGGCACTGTAAGGCTTCGAACGAGACTGCTCAACAGCAAGAAGAGACTGAAGATCTCTCACCTTGCTGGCCACCCTTATTGCACTGCTTATAACTCTGAACCAGGGAGCTGGTGTGTGCCCTGCTCTGGAAGCGAACACAGAGCTCATCTGTGCACATACAGCCCTCAACAGTGCAAACAGCAGGTCCCCGATGTTGTTTCAGGTCAGGGGAATGGTGCATTGGTGGGGAGGGGGCTTTAAGCTCCTGTTCCCCACATGCTGTGGTACCCGTCCAAATTTCCGAACCCTGGAAATGAAGTTTTACTCTGGGAACTCCCAGTGTGCATTTGTTTGTCAGGATTTGCACAGTGTAGTGTTGAGAGACTGACAAAGAACAAGGTGCAGCTCAGCCTTTTGGATGACTCCTCTCTGCAGAAGACATCTAGATGCTTCAGACTTTGCCGGCACCAGTACTGTTTTCCTCTGCAACCAACGTTGCGCTGTTCACACCTAGCTCATGGACCATCCATTTCCCATGACCTAACTACACTGACATTCTACTGCCACCTGCCAGTATTGCAACCAAGAATGGACTGTCCCTTTAACTTACTGGAAAAGTTCCTGGTAATTTGCTGCCCTGGAGGGCCGCAGGTGGTCAGGAGAAAACTGAGCCAAGTGTCCCTTTGCAGTGCTGGGAGTGATGTTAGCAAGAGATGTAGCCTTACAGGTGAACCTACACCCCAGGCATAGCCCAGGTGTGAGACAAGCATCCCCTGGGGCACCAGCAGCCCTGCCAGGGCCACCACTCAGCCTGCTTTGGGACTGTTTTCACATCCCACTCCACCCTCATCCCAGCCAGTCAAAGGAAATATTACACAGGCAGCTCAGAGAATACAGGAACAGGTGAACAGAATGTTTTTTGCCCAACAATCACCGTATAATTTCCTGCATCCTCTGTGGTCTCATTAATAGCCAGGAAGATTAAGAGCCAGAGCTACAGACAATCCTGGCCTAAGACTGAGTCATTGGCTTATGGCCCCATTCTTCCCCTACTTGTCTAGCTGGAGCCCTTGGCTGTCAAACAGCACCTAGTGACAACCCTATGCAGAGTTATGCCAGTCCAAGCCCAGTGCCCACAAAGGGCTTTGAAATGAATATCTGTGGCCTGTGTTTTGCACTAGGCACCATTAGTAGAAATACCCCAAAGGGGTTGAACATACAAACCTGGTGACGTGGGCGGCCCACGATGGATGGGAAAACCGCACGGGGGGCATCGTCACCGGCGAAGCCAGCCTTGCACAGCCCAGAGCCATTGTCGCAAACAAGGGCAGTTGTCTCTTCTTCACACATAGCTGAAATAAGAGGTGGTGGGGCACAGGGGAGCTGGAGGAGCAAGACCAAATCAGATTTTAAGATGCAGCAAGATACAGTGGTCCTTTGCAGGCACAGGATTGATAAAAGCCATTCCCAACAAGAGGAAGCTCAATGTATAGCAAGCACCAGGTTGGAAGTGGGGTAAGTTATAGTAACATAGTTGATTAGAAGGAGCCAGTGGGTCCAACTCACTCCAATGGGTTGTCCCAGAAGGCATCACTGCACTAGACACACACCGGCTTAACAGCCGTTCGCTCTCCACAGAGAGCCCTGGGAAGCAGAGTACTGTGAGGGCAACTAGGGATCACTAACAGACTGATCAGCACGCACACAATGAACTGCAGTTTCCAAGGTTCTTTAAGGGAAGCCATGACAATCAAACCGGTATAAAACATTTACACTTTGTACACAGATAACTGGTCTCCTTGACTTTTCAGCATCTTTGGTAACTCTCCTCTGACTCCTTTTCTACTTGCACAGTAAAACTGCTGAAAGATGCAACAGTTGTGGGTATGTAACATTTACAGATGCAAGAAAACACATTACTATGCAAAGATGAGGCCCTCAGGAAAGAAAGCCATGCTCACTTGGGAGCCACTTCATCCATCTATTGCATTTTTATCTTGCCTTTCCTTCAAGGAGTTCAGAGCAGCGTACATAGTTTTCCTTTTCTCCATTTTATCCTCACAACGACCTTGTGAGCAGTGTTCCCTCTAAGGTGAGTTAGTGTGAGCTAGCTCACAGTTTTTTTAGCCTCTGGCTCACACATTTTTTTCTGAGCCCGGGAAGGATGGCTCCAGAGCAAACTAATTTATGCAGTAGCCAAATCACTTGCTCACAACTTTAATGCCAGTAGCTCACAAAGTAGCATTTTTGCTCACAGGACTCCACAGCTTAGCGGGAGCATTGCTTGTGAGGTAGGTTAGTCTTAGAGCGACTAGCCCAAATCACCTAGCAAGCTTCATGGCTGAGTGTGGGTTTGAACCTAGGAAGTCTTAGTGTCTAACCATTATACCATACTGGCTCTCAGCTAAAGGGAATTGACCTCTAGCTTTTGGGGTCTGGACAGGCAGATCTGATAGCAAACAGCATTAAATTGATTCCTTTATGAAAAAGTTTGAGAAACACTTTAAGAGAGCAAGTTAATATGCCTAAAGCACAAAAAGTGCCTAGGTATGGTCCCAAGGTTTTTTGCGTGTCAAAAAGGACTGGGCAAATTCACAGAGAATGATAGGTTCATCAACAGTTATTAGCCACATATAATATCTAAATGTGTCCTCCAAGTACAGAGGCAGTCTGTCTCTGAATGCGAAATGCCACATGCCAAATGCCACAAACAAGAAACAGGCCCTCATGCTCTGCATGGGAATCTTGCAGGAACATCTGGCTGGCCATAGATGAAAAATGAATGCTGAACCAAATGAGCCCTGGTCTGTTCCAGCAATGCAGATCTCACACATAAGATTCTCCTCACTTGAGACGAGCAGTGCTAACATCACATTTTATCCCTGGCCACAGTATATCATGACTTCACCCTTTTCCTTGTATGCCCAAGCCCTAAAATTCGTACATTCTGTTTCACTGGATTTTTGCCCAAGCTCAGAATGTGCTCCAAAGCAATATGAGCAGACAACGTCACATGGAAGTTTGGTGGCCTCAATGTCAGTTCAGCATCAAAGCTATTTTTAATCATCACTTCTACTTGGAAGGAAATACCCTAATTTAAATACCAATTATTATTAAAATCTTATAGGATTCTCTAAGGAATCCCTAATGGATTCCCTAATGAAAATAAGTTCCAAAGAAACAGCAACACCAAGCTCGCACATTTACAAACAAGAGGACCAGAATCTGTTCTATTGGAATTAACGCAAGGCTTAATTGGTACCAGGGTTCATCAAGGCTCTACCCTGGCATCTTTTTCAAGTACCAAAGCTTATCCTTAGAATGTATGAAGTAGGAGAGTGCAGAGAACACTTACACTAACTCAGGTCTATATAGACAAGGGTCCAGATCAGAGACTGGCATTTTCTCACAAATCTGAGGGTTGGCACTGCTTTGTTGAAAACAATCAATCACTGCTTTAATAGACTGCCAAAGGCATGGAAGGATCAGATTCCTGAATTCTGATCTTTCAGATTACTCACCAGTATCTTTTAATCTGGAACTAACTTGTTTTAGGAAAAAATATTTTTTGTAACAAACTACTGCCAAAATATTGTTCTCTGCCCTCTGGAAATGTCCTAGAGTTCCCTTTCAGTTCTTGTGCAACAGACTCAGATCTCTCCACTCATCCCAAAAGCTACAAGCATGAATCAGAGAGTGAGTGTAGCATACCACTCCAGTCTGGGCGAGAGTAAACAGAAACATGAGGTACCTCACAAGCTTTTCCCAAAAATGGAAATAATCTTCCCAGCCCCTGGCTTCCAAAAAGAGGCCACTCCCCACATTTTTCTTTCAGATCTGGACACAACATATGCAATATCAGGCAAGCTGGAACTGTTTGATCTTGAGAATAGCTATTATTGGTTTCAGATGGCATTGAAAAGAACACAAATTTATTAAGGGAATCAGGAATGTAGGGAGAGGGAAATAAACTAAGCAATCAATAACATGAAGACAGCTTATTTAAAACTATTTTATATCATTAGCCTGTGTTGTTGTTTTACTTTCCCTAACAGATGTTCAAGCTACCAAATTCCACTTCTAATCTGCCTCAGGGTTGAATTCATTTCCTTTGCAGAGTTGTTCACTGGACTATAAACTCTTCAAGGTGCTGTCCTCATATCTATCTACCAAAAACCCCCACACAGACTAAAGCAGACACACAGGTACCCATGTAAATCCCACATCACAAGAGCCCTGGGATGGAACATCTTGCGTCCCTTGCAGCTAGCCTTTGCATGAAATACACACATGTGCACACCCCCCCCCAGAAAGAAATTCTTCAATGGAAATGCAGAACCTAGGGCTCTATATCCCAAATAATTCCTCTGGATATCCTCCAGAGAAGCAACTCTAAAAGAAATGCAGAGTCAGCAGTCCTTCCCCAATCCATTCCTATAGTCCAGTTTCCAAAAGAGGCACATGCAGAGAACAATCTGAAGGTGCAGTCCTCAGCTGACTTAGCAGCAATGAGTTTTAAACTGTGCCATAGCTGTCGTGCTCTCCTGCGTTCCCTGAATGAGACACTTCCCTTTTGACCCTTCAGAGTGCTCCTGCTAGCAAAATCTTTCTGTTGTTACTCACCGAGTCTGCTAGAGAGTTCCTTCCCTCTGGGACTCTGTCCTGACGATGCTTTTGGTATAAATACCAGCGAGACTATAAAACTCCAGAGGCGGATCTTCTGTAAGCCAAGACCCTAAAAAGGATAACGGATAGTATGTTAGCCATATAAGGTGTTTTATTTCATTACATTGACCAGGCTGCTGGTTGAACAGAGCCTGGTGAATTATTATTGTAAGAAAAATGTATGCAGGGAGAAAAGTTGGAAGGCAACGCCTTGATTGTGAATCTGCTCCTTTTATGCTACACTTCAATAAACACACAGGGGGAAAGTCCTTATAAGCTACACTGGAAGAGGAAGTAGCAGCACCTCCATTACTGAAGTGAGAAAGTTACCAAGAATGGCCAGAGCCAGCTGAGATGTTCTAGTGTTCCCCAGACAGAAAATCCATATGGCAGCCCTCCTACTGCTGAACAATATGGGGCATAAGGCACCAGGAAGTTCTCCTGCCCATGCCTCCTGCAATGGAACATTTCCCTTTCATTTCAATTAAACTTGTGCAAGAGAACTTCCTGGTGGACTGTGACCCATGGGTCAGGTTATTCTGTCTTTTTTTGTTCTGCACCTTTAAGTGCACCCAAACTATATGCTTCACCTTTTTAAAATTTTGCAGAGTTTATTGGGTTTGATAATACATAGAATGCCAGCAACTGATCCACAACAAGCCCAAATTTTCCATTCACCTAACCCCACCCGGTCATAACATCCCAAGTTATAATAAGAAAAAAGAGAAAAAGAGAAGAGAGTGAAACAATTAGTGAAACAATTATTATCATTATTGAAACATTAGTGAAACAATTCAGTTTCCATTTTCCAAACAGAATAAAAGTGTGCAAGTTTGTGCACTTTTTTTAAAAAAAACAAAAAACATTGAGATGGCCATGTGATAAAGAGATGTTGAGGGAGGAAAGTGGCTCAACAGGGGGGGGGAATAGCACTTTACCTTTCTCCCCCTCCCATGGAGCTTACAGCAATTTTGGAGGAAACACCTTTAATGTGAGAAAAAAACACATGCTTTGAAAAGGTAAAATGCCCTCCCACACACACTGCTTCCTGTGACATGTGGATCATTTGCATGTCCTTATGGCTGCCACAAGGATCAGGCAATAACCAGAGGTGCATATGGAGCTGCATACTCAGAACTTAATTCCCAGGCTTGGTGCAGCCAGGCCTCGGTTCCTGCCGGAGCGCACCGGAGCACTGCTCCACCAGTCAAGAGCCCAGGGCATGGGAACATAAGCCCCGCCCCCTGCTCCCACCAGCCATCAGTTGGGACACGATGGGGGGGGCGAAATGTTCACCCGCCTCCCTGAGCCCCGGGGTGGTGGCCTTGGACTTGTAGGGGCAAATTCCACCTCTCGCGAGTGATGTCTGAGCCGCTTCGACATCACACACGAGAGGTCATTCTGGCGCCCCCAGCTCTCGGGAGGGGCTCTTTAAAAAGTTATGGCAGCAGCTGCGACACCCGCATGTGGGGGGAGGGGAGGGGCGAAATATTCCCTTACCTCCTTGAGCCCCAGTGGCCTTGGACTTGTAGGGGCAAATTCCACCTCTCGCGAGTGATGTCTGAGCCGCTTCGACATCACACACGAGAGGTCATTCTGGCGCCCCCAGCTCTCGGGAGGGGCTCTTTAAAAAGTTATGGCTGCCTCAGCGGCAGCTGCAATACCCGCACACGCGGGAGAGAGGGGCAGGGCAAAACATTCCCTTGCCTCCCTGAGCCCTGGAGTGGTGGCCTTGGACTTGTAGGGGCAAATTCCACCTCTCGCGAGAGGTCATTCTGGCTCCCCCAGCTCTTGGGAGGGGCTCTTTAAAAAGTTATGGCCGCCATCACTGTTCTCAGCGGCAGCTGCAACGCCCGTGCGGGGGGGGGCAAAACGTTCCCTTGCCTCCCTGAGCAGGGGGGCGGGGCGAAATGTTCCCTGGTTGTCTAGGACTCGTAGGGGCAAATTCCACCTCTCGCGAGAGGTCATTCTGGCTCCCCCAGCTCTGGGGAGGGGTTATTAAAAAGTTATGGCCGCCGTTGCTGTTCTCTGCGGCAGCTGCGATGCCCACGCACGGGGGGAGGGGAGGGGTGATACGTTCCCATGCCTCCCTGAGCCCCGGGGTGGTGGCCTTGGACTCGTAGGTAGGGGCAAATTCCACCTCTCGTGAGAGGTCATTCTGGCTCTCCCAGCTCTCAGGAGGGGCTCTTTAAAAAGTTATGGCCACCGTCGGTGTTCTCGGTGGGAGCTGCAACGCCTGTGTGGGGGGGAGGGGGGAGGCGAAGCGTTCCCTTGTCTCCCTGAGCCTCGGGCCTTGGACTCGTAGGAGCAAATTCCACCTCTCACGTGTGATCGCGAGAGGTCATTCTGGCTCCCCCAGCTCTTGGGAGGGGCTCTTTAAAAAGTTATGGCCGGCTTTTTCAGGCTCCGCGCCGGAGCACCGGGCCTGAAAAACAGCCTGTACAGCCACCCCCTCGCCCTCCCCTCCTTTTTCAGGCTCCCCGCTAGAACGCCGGGCCTGAAAAAGGGCCAGCCAAATGTAAATTTCGGCCCCATTATATCCTATGGGCCATTGAAGTCAATTGCGAAAATATAGGGTATATTCTGGGGGGTGGAGGAGAAGGGGTTTGAGGGAGAGGCTGCTGGAGCCTCTCCCCAAGATACCAACCAAGTTTGAAGAACATTGGACCAGGGGATCCAATTCTTCGGGCCCCCAAACAGGTTGCCCCTATCCCCTCCATTGTTCTCTATGGTGGGGAAAAAGTAACTTTTCCCCCCACCATAGAGAACAATGGAGGGGGTAGGGGCAACCTGTTTGGGGGCCCGAAGAATTGGATCCCCTGGTCCAATGTTCTTCAAACTTGGTTGGTATCTTGGGGAGAGGCTCCAGCAGCCTCTCCCTCAAACCCCTTCTCCTCCACCCCCCAGAATATACCCTATATTTTCGCAATTGACTTCAATGGCCCATAGGATATAATGGGGCCGAAATTTACATTTGGCTGGCCCTTTTTCAGGCCCGGCGTTCTAGCGGGGAGCCTGAAAAAGGAGGGGAGGGCGAGGGGGTGGCTGTACAGGCTGTTTTTCAGGCCCGGTGCTCCGGCGCGGAGCCTGAAAAAGCCGGCCATAACTTTTTAAAGAGCCCCTCCCAAGAGCTGGGGGAGCCAGAATGACCTCTCGCGAGAGGTGGAATTTGGCCCTACGAGTCCTAGACAACCAGGGAACATTTCGCCCCGCCCCCCTGCTCAGGGAGGCAAGGGAACGTTTTGCCCCCCCCCGCACGGGCGTTGCAGCTGCCGCTGAGAACAGTGATGGCGGCCATAACTTTTTAAAGAGCCCCTCCCAAGAGCTGGGGGAGCCAGAATGACCTCTCGTACGAGAGGTGGAATTTGCCCCTATGAGTCCAAGGCCACCACCCTGGGGCTCAGGGAGGCGGGGGAACGTATCGCTCC